>NC_081288.1:51201225-51206225 GCF_030490865.1 Poecile atricapillus | reverse complement strand
GCGGTTCTGAAATTTTCCAATGCAGATTCCAAAATATCCTAAACAGAAGGGTATAGAAAATCTGTATTCTAAAGGGAATGCAAGAGCCAAATTAACTCCTCAAATAACTATACCTAAGTTCCTTAAATGTCCTATATAACAAATCAGAAGCTGCACTCATCCACTCGCAAGAAACCTACAAGTCACTAAGGCCAAACAAAACTGTCTGCTTCTGAGGGGAAAAAAGTAATTAATCTGTCAATCTGCTTAGCAGGATGCTGGATTCACAACTGAAGGTGAATTGCCTGTAACGATCATGGTACTGGATATTAAAATGTTTAAACATACAGTTCAGTGACTGAGCTATGACTATGACAAACAGACACATCATTTTCTGTATGAAAATTAAGCATGCACCCAAAAATTCACTCTGCGTTACACCAAGGCACTGATCACTGACACTATCAATAATTACTGTATGAATAACAAGTTCACATATTTTTCAATTAGCTGACAGATTTTCTGCTAAGGAAATAGCAACCTCCTCCTCCTTCTTAGCCTTATCTGGGACAAATTTTTAATATGTAAAAAAACAAAATAAAAAAATCTTTTCCCTTGATGAAACAAGCTGTTAAGTTCAAATTTCATAACCGCATGCCATTTATGTGACTAAAGGGAGCACTACAATGTTATGAATTTTAAAGCAACAATTATCTACAACTCTATTTGCACTTCCTTTGGCAGGTCTACAATTAAAATGTGCCTAAGCGCTTGAAAATTTAAACATCAATTTGTTTGGTATTTGTAATGCATCTGCCACTGCTTCTGTTGCTGGTTTTAATATAATATTGAATGTTTCAAAGTGTGATTTCACACTTCTGCAATTTAAAAAAAAATAAATTTGGAGACAGAGAAGTTTCATGTTTATTTTCATTCTTTTTGGTGCAATGAGCAATGAAATATTACAAAATAAGACCCATAAAATCTGGTTGATATTTGTGTGAATGCCCTGTGCTAACAGTCCAAAGCAGGTAACACACATTACCTGCTGCAACATAACTGCTTGCTGCTGCTGGAGAAGTGCTTGAAGCTGCTGCGGAGACAACACTTGCTGCTGGAGAATCTGCTGCATTTGCTGAGGGGTGATCACCTGGGGAGTCATCATGGCCACTGACACAGGCACCTGCACAGGGAAAGAAAGATATCATCGTCAAACACATTTTACTTTGCCTGCACTACAGCAATACATCTTTTTTATTTTGTACCAAAGATGGACCATAATTTTTTACATAGTATTTATCACTGTAAAGTTCCAGTTTCAGTCAGAATCTGTTATTTTAAGGCCACAGTACTGTGGCACTCTATTTCCAGAGGCATCAGTTTCGATCAGACTCAAGCTTTATGTTTCGTATCTCTTATGTATTCCTGCAAGAAATTTAAACGTTGGCTAGTACAAATGTGTATTTAAAAATAAATGATCACATGGCAGGGCTCTCAACACTTCATAATCAATCATCTTATCAAGTGTCATAATGTTACGAATAGAAAAATCTATTGAGACTGTTTCAAAGGATATGATTAAGGCAGACAGCAAAATAAGTATCTTTAAGCAGTAAATGTTTTCCACAATAAAGACACTTAGCCTAAAAAAAATTTTGCATAAAACATCACTTCAGTAGAAGAAAAACTTTCTTGCTCAGCTAGTCCTTTAAGAAGGTCTGATTTATAAAGGAATAAAAACATCATGGACATATCAGAGTACACAGCAAGGACTGCTACCTCAGTCACCTGGTCTCTACCGAGAATTGTTTTCTCAGCATTCCTAACTGAAAACTGAAAGTTGGGAAACCTTGGCATTAGATTATTAGTTTTTCCACTAAACTGCATTTTTGTATAGGTGCTCTTTTGGACATGGCTTTATTTTCCACTTGTTATACAGTGAGATCAAGCATCAGCAAATGCATAACCACCCACATATGCACATGTTCTCAGAAATACATGTGTGAGTTGGAAAGACACAGGAAGTATGTTTCCTTGTGTAGGTAGGAGAGAAAAATCCTACGAAAGAACCTGGAGTATTGTCCAGCACTGTGGCAGGCACACTGTGATGTGAGAGCATTGCTCCAGCTACCCAGGACACGGTCAAACAGCTGTCAGCAAGCCAGGCTTTCCACCCATGAAAAAGCAGCCACTCGCTTGTCTAGCAAAATTCAAATGTTTTTTCTGCATATAATAGCAAGCTAGCATATAAATACTGCTTTGTGAGATGTATTGGAACACTCCAGTCTTCTGTAAATCAGCAAAAATAATATTATTGTTAATAAATTAAATCATGAGCCAATTTTAGGAGGAAAATCCCTTCTAATGTTTCTATTACTTGAATCTATCCCAAAAGACTTTGTATTAATGAAACAGAGGAAAAAAGAAACACAAATCCACTGAAATTTTATTTTAGAAGAAATTACCTCATATAATATTACACAGAATACCACTTTTCACACAATTCATCATAGCATAAACTATGGTCTTAAAACACTGACTAATTAAGAGTCTGAAAGTAAACATAAACCTTTACTAAAAAGTCCGATAATCTTTTAGAAAACATCAAATGAATTTTAAGAATAAAAATTCTGAAGGTTTTACTCTAAAATACAAGTGGAAAAGACAAACCAGATTTCCACTCAGAAACTTGGGAGGAATTTAAGCTCATCTATCCCTGTACTCCTTCCATTATCAACAGAATAAAGAAATCCTGAGCAAAGTATATCTGATTTAGTTTAGAGATTTATTTTAACATGAAACTAAGCCCACACTGTGAATGTGCCTGTCTCTCTCCATGGAGTGCAGACTCACTTTGAGTAGACACTTAAATTTCAGATGACTAATTCTGGTTGTTACACTTTCTAACATCTAGTTTTGTAGCACTGTAATACACATACAATAATGTTTTATTTTAAGTTTAACAAGTACTAAAGACAAGACAAACAGGTTTTCTGCAACTTTGGGATGCATAAGCAAAGTATAAAATTCACCAAGTAGAGTCACTATTCAATTCCCTCCAAAGCCACCAAGAATTTCCTCTGTTTACTTGAGATCTGAATTCGTCTTCTTGTAACAATTTTATCTCAGTGATGCTATTCAACTACCACAGGTCACACAGATAGGAGGAGAAATATAGAGAGGGAAATGGATACTTTCACAATTAAACTATTACCTTTAACCTTTAAACCCTGCAAGAACTTTCCTAACACTTGCATGCTTACTATTATAATATGTACCAAAATATGAATATTTTGATCTAAACTGAGGGAAAATCTACCTAACTCTCTAAGTGGCACTGATTTGCTCATACTCTGTGCTAAAGACCCCAGCCTGTAAGACATTTAGCAAGACTCATGGTACCACAAGAGTCCTCTGTTCCTCAGTCTGAAATACAGATTCCCTCCACCAGGCTTATTTTTGTTAGCTTTCATGGTATCTGCTCTGAATCTCCCTAACTGCGTACATGCTCTTATAAATGGAAACACACCTGCTTTGCAATAAATTCTAACAGATTTTCTGACAAAATTTGTTTTTCCTGTAATGTTCAACAGTTCAACTGTATAAGATAGAGAACTAATATACCTGTTTTTCAGGATGACAGACAGAAGCATGAAAAAAACTGGCAGTCAGGATCATTAGTAAAAATACAGATTTATGCAGATAATATTGCCTTTATAAGAGTTTTATGTAATGATACATGTGTGTATCATACGTATATAACATATATTCTTTCCCACAGATAAAGGACAAGGCATTTTGAAAACTGCTTGAAATTTACATTAGCAGAACACATTAAGCAAAGAGATTTCTCTAATTGTCTTTAAATAATATAAATTGGTATATTTCACAGCCTTCATTGATACACCAGGCTGTACTTTATTTCTTACAGGCACAATGCTACTGTGTTATCTGGTTTGGAAGACTATCTGAAACCTGCTATTTTATGGCCAATCATATGCATTAGGTATATTTCTTTCATTTAATGCCTGTGTTTTCCAAGATTTCCAATCTGATTTTACAAAAATGTAGCAGAAAGGCAATCTCTGACTTTTTTTTTGTAGAAATCTCTCAATGTATCTAGAATCAATTCAGGTAGAGTCCTGACCCAGTGAAGAGACTGCATTGTTCCTTTGAGCGGGCCACAAAGTCCCCAAAATTCCTGGTTAAACCTCTAAGAAAAAACTGAAGTGACAAAGTGAAACATGATTTGTAACTGCAACCTATTTGTTGCGTGGCATCCTCAAAGCCATTGAGCTCCTAATTCTGCCACGAAGATGACTGGTATGCAATCCTACGAAACAAAACAGGTGGGACAGCCTCTGAAGAACACCTACATCCTTGGGCTCCATGATGGACCCAGATGGAGGGTCCATTGTGCTTTGAAGTTTCTCATGTTTTTGTTGCAGGCTCTCCCCCATTTTTTAAATTTACTTATAAATCCTATGTGGTTGTTTGGCACACAAATAAAATTCCAGATGTCGAAACAAACCATTTTGAACATATCTAAATGGCATTTAAGGCAAGAACAAATGTAAATTGCTTTATTACTGTATGTGAACGTACAAACTAAAGAAAAGCTATGACTCAGAATGAAAACATTGATATTGGAAATTAGATAGATGAGCATGGATGCAAAAATGAAAACAGACCTTCTTTGAAGAATAAAAAAATCTGGGTTTATCTCAGATCAATTTAATAGAGAAGTAGTGGAGACTAAGGCTGTACATTTAACACCACTCTTTTCTTGGACATTAAAAATTCATCTTTAGCTGTATAGAAGCTTGCCAGGTAAACACTCATCTACTCTTCCTATGAACTAATCGATAATAGGAATCAGAAAAATTGATATTTTTACATAATACCTATGAAAAAGACATATTCTTAATGGCCAAATGGATAGGTAGAACCTGCAATTGCATTGTTCAGAAGCCTTGAAAAACTGCACTCATGTTTTTAAGAAGTGTTGTCCGATATTACCA
>NC_081288.1:51123725-51196225 GCF_030490865.1 Poecile atricapillus | reverse complement strand
CCCATAGATATTACTGCTTGAGAAATGGTTTGTTTCTGGTAGTT
The DNA here is from genome assembly GCF_030490865.1 of Poecile atricapillus. Taxonomy (NCBI): domain Eukaryota; kingdom Metazoa; phylum Chordata; class Aves; order Passeriformes; family Paridae; genus Poecile; species Poecile atricapillus. Next base: position 51,196,181 of record NC_081288.1, on the reverse strand, counting down.
TTGTTTTGTATTCTTACCATGTCATTATATGTCTAGAAAAAAAATTGCTAGCAATTTTTACTAAGCACATTTTATTTAGTGCAACTGAGACAGTTTTCTCCAACATGATGACTGTGAATCTCACAGAACACCCAGATAACTGTAAATGACATATGCATTGACATTTACATGTGTACTGTCATGCAAAACCATTTCTTGCTACACTGAATATAATACTATAACTGAATGAAAAAAAAATTCTGATTTTTCTGATATCATTTTCCAAGCCATGGTCAGTGTACATAAAGGTTCTTCAGGATAAACCTTATCAGTACAGAGTAATGGATTTCAAATTCTATGTTGTTACCTAGTGCTTTACAGCAAATTGCACTTTCAAGTCTTAGAGGCAGTGAGAATCCTTTGGAAGAAGTGAACTTGCCCAAGGTATCCCACTTTTTCCACAGAGAAGCAGTAATGAACAGACACACAAACACTGCAAAAATAAAAAACTGGATAAGCAAAAAGATCAAAGGCTACTGACACCCCTGTATATTGTTGCTGAAGATAGTCTGCCTTTTTTCCTCTGACAACCCTGCCATAGGAACATGTATGAAAGGTAACAGCTTATTCATCTATACAGCAATGTATACTTCAGCTCTTCATTGATAAATACATTTTAAATACTATAGGAACAAGAATTAAAACAGAAATTTAAATTTATTTCTCAATTTAAAAGTGTTTCTAGAATCAACATTATGTAATGCTTTATGGACTTGAAAGGTAAGTAATGGGGTATGAAGTTCAAGTGCAATAATACCTATTTGCCTCAGATCAATGACACCCATGAATTACTGGTATCTTAAACTATTGGATGGCTAATAATACTTCAAGTTTCAATCCAGTTTCTAATGAGTTATAGTACATCTAAAAAATAGCTATTACAATGAACTACAAGACCTACAGAAAGCCCAAGGACTATATGGCTCACCAACAGAATTAGTTTTCCAGAAGTATTCTACTATTTGGTATCAGAAACCCCCCATCCATCTGCACTATTTCCCTCTCACAAGACAATGCCAGCAAGTATGCAGCCAGTAGCCAGGCAAACCATAGCTCCTAACTTTAACAGCATAAATTTGGAGGAGTGTCTATATACTATTTATACAGTTAAGACAGGAAGATAGAAGCTCTTTTAAATGGCAATTTAGACTGAATAAATTGAGGTCTGCTCAAAATTTGAATTGTTCTGTGCGAGAGCTTTCTCTCCATGAATCACAAGGAACCTCCCCATGTAGGCATTTACATTTGGTGATGAGAAGACCTCCTTTCCTTTAGACAGCAGAACAAAACAGCAAGGCATGAGCGAACCCCACAGAAGTGAAGAAGAAAAGAACTGCTCAGGTGTAGATACTTGGAGCCACTAAAATAATTCTTGAAGTGGAATTTGTTATATGCTTTCAAACCAGAACTATGTGACCTACTGATTGTCCTTACTATATACATCCAATAGTATAAACTAAAATGTATTGTTAATCTTACAGTAATTCTCAGTGGACACAAGACAGCTTTAGAAAATTTCAGGTAACTACTGACCTTGGGTGACATAGCTTTCGACTATGTTAAAGGAACTCCAATAGGACACTCTATTTTAAAGCAATTTAGCTTTATACACTTATTTTCCAACAAAATGCATCCAAACAAATTTAAATACTCCTTTTCCACATGGCAAAATCAAACTGCATCCCAAGAAACTCAATTGCCACCTCCTTTAAATTTTCTGCATTTGCATTTTGTTTGTGCTGTAAAATGTGCACAGGATGAAGGTTCTCGTCTGTATTTCCAGAGCTTCACAAAGTGCATAATTGTTCTGATCCCCTCTAAGAGGTTCTGCTTTAAGAGGAAGTAGAGACTAGCCAAGAGAAACATCTTTCCCAGCTCACCAGAACAATACTTTTGCCATTTTCCAGCTTAAAGCTCAAGAGTGTGAAACTTGTAAATGAAAAATGGTGGCAACTCTGTTTTCCCAAAAATAAAAGTCTTCAAATAGTAAACACAAACCCAGGTACAATCAGAAAATAATTCAGCTCAACTACATCTTGAATACTTGAAATATTGAATTGTGTTCTCCTCTTTTCACCAACTAGCCAGGGAACTAAAATGAAGCATTATACCTGGTGCAATGACAGGAGAATGAATCAGGGTCTGTTTTGGAAATAGGGAGATTGCTATTACAATATGCATGACCAGCACCTATGCAGTATGATCTCAAAGCTACAGAATCCCCAGGCCACAGTCCAACTAAAGGACATATATATAATTGCCAGACATTCACATCTATCTAGCTTGATGCTTTTCTGTGCACTGAGGCACTCTTACACCTCAGTCCTCTGCATCTTTTCCCTGAGCTTAAAGTTATGGAAAAGGCAGAGCAATTTTCCGTTGCACAATGCTTAGAAAACCTGGCTCCCCAGAAATGGGAGGAGCCAGGGCTTTCTCCAGCTGCTTCTGTATGCCCAAGTAAAATCAGTCTATGCTGCTGTATGCCTAGATGTGCACATAAACTTGTTCTGGGCCTAATCTTGGGATCAATTAGATATTAAGAAAATATTTCTCAAAAAATGAACATTTGAAAACATATTTTTCCTAGTAGAAAGATTTACTCCTTTCACTCCCTGTCTTCCTCCTTCCCCTCCACCCCCAATTTCCTAAACAACAACCTGTAGCTATCACAACCAGCAAAATAAAGATAACTTTATATGGGTCCAATGGCAGACAAAAATTTCTATATCCAGCTGATACAAACATACTCCAGATGTAAACTGGGGCCATCATGTGGATTACAGAGCTACTCTCTCTTGTAACCTTTGCACATAAGATGTAAAAGCCCCAGTTCAGGACAGTTTCAGAGAGAAAGGTAAGACTACCAGGATCACAATGATTTGGGTATCACTGCCAGGACACACAACACACCCAAGATTTCCATTCCAAATCCTACCCCCTCTCCTTTCAATCTTGGCAGCAATAGCAAAGGCACATGCTGCAGGTGCAGAAGATTGAAAACAGAATATCCAAGCATATCAGTAGCATATCTTATGTATATTATTTAGATAGAGATAAAAGAAACATCTCAGCCAGAGTAGCCTTTAAAAGGACAGTTCTCCATTTACCCTGTCAAGGCTGACAAGTATTCTGTAGCTTTATGTACATTTATCAGGAGTGCATGGGGATTAACTGCTGTTAGTTGCTCCTACCTCTGGATAAAATGGATGGATCTCAGCCAAATTTAAGCAATAAAAACTATCATTTGGCCCAAAGAGCAGCTGACATGTGGACAATTTTCAGGCTTTCAAGAAGTGTTGAGATTAATCCAATTCACCTATTTCCCTGTCTGGAGGTTGAATAAAATCCCTTATCTGTCCACTTTTAGGCTCTTTTGATCAGTTTGCAATAAAAGGGGGCCATACCAGCAATCATGAAATGCAGGTCTGTGCCCATATATCTGCTTCTTGGAGCAGCTGAAGCAAGCTACTTTTGAGTTCTTCACTACAGGAAAATTTTGTGTACAGTGAGACAATGGGTAAAGCTGGCTGTAAAGAAAATGAGCAGATGATACAATCACTGACTCATTTCTGACCATTGCCATTAGTGTTCCCCAATGAACAGTCACAGATTAAAACAGCACAAGAGAACAGAAACAGTGACCAGCACTGTCAAGAGATGCCAGAACTAGGGCAAGAAATCACTCATCAGGCCAGGGAACTGCTGAGTACTTTTTCACATTAATCTTTCTATATGTGACCCTTCTATAGCAATTCAAAAAGAGATTTTCATTAATTAAAACTTTCAAAACAGTAAAGTGTATTTTAGAATAGTCTGTCAGTACTTATTGTTTAGGTGTCTCTTTTGTGTGTGTAATGCAAAGGTGTGTTTTAACGTTCTAGCCAAATAGAAACCACTGCAGCATTTCATGGTCTTGTGATTTGTTCTATGAATAAGAGGATTTCAATTTTTTTTCTGTTCCATAGAAAGTGAAGCTATGTACATATACAGAGTAGAAATTTCTGATTTTGTTTTGCTATCTGTCTTGCTGTTTGGTCATACAAACACACCTGTTTGTATTTCAAATGCAGTGAGCCAGATTTGCCTTGGTGTGAAATGACATGGTTATTAGCATGAATACTTTTTCAGTATTGGCATGAATACTTTCAGTCATGCAGACAATTTTATCATGGAAAATGCTCCCTCTCTTTGTCTCTTTTAGGTACCTGAGCCTGACAGGGAACTTATTAGCATATTAACATTAATTAATATTTTCATACTGTCTTATGTACCATGACTTGGGCCAGGTTTGTACAATAACATTTTGAGCATCTTACTGATATGTCTGCTCGCCCTGAGCACTTTCTAGAGGCAACAGAGGACAACATGTAAATCCGTAGTCCCATCCTTGTAAAACCAACATTGTCTTGATCTGTCTCTGTTTTCTACTGCAGACACAGGTTTGACTGACTTTGCTTCTAACAAGGCTACCTAAAATTAAATGCCCTAGGTTAAGCAAGATGAATTTGGACTTTTGACAGTTCATTTGAAAAGCCATAGGTCTCTGGGGTGATAGTGGCAAAAAAACTTTCCCATGCATCATATGTTGCTCTCAAGCATTCAAATAACACAGGGATATCCAGAAAAGAATACAGAATAAAAACTGCAGCTAAACTGGGGTAAATATAGTTTAGCAATATCTGTCAAGGAGAGACCTGAAAGCTGTCTGTGGCTTCAGCAGCTGGTATTTGAATGTTTCTGCTATCTTGGTGCTTCCCACCAGGCACTTAGCCAGTCCCCAGTTCCACTCTCACAACACAGCTCAAAGCAGCAGTTTCCTCAATGCACTGCTCCTTTCTCCAGAAGCACTTCCATCAGCAGCCTTGGAAGAGCACCAACACACAGCACATATTTAAGTACATTCCGTTTACTGAAATGTCACCTCCTTCATTAGACACAGCTGAATGTCTCTGTCCTTTCACTGACTTTCTATGCCACCTGCCAATGTTTTCAGGTTTTTTCAAGACAACAGAAATTAAAACTTTATTCAGTTTTTTCAATTTGTTTGTAGTCTACAGGTTTAGTACCAAAATATGAAGTGCCACCTAGGGATGAAGAGAATTTAAAGATTTTTTTAGAAATTACAGTGTTCTCTTCCTGTAGTGATAAGTCATCTTTAAACTGAAAGATGGAAGTTTTTGATATAGGAAGAAACTCTCAAATGTGAGGTGATTAGGCACTAGAACAGGTTGTCCAGAGAGGTTGTGCATGCCCCAGCCTTGGAAGTGTTAAAGGCTGGCTTGAATAGGGCTTTGAGTAACCTGGTCTAGTGGAAGGTGTCCCTGTCTGTGGCAAGGGGGTTGGAACCAGATGATCTTTAAGGTCTGCTCAAACCCAAACTATTCGATGCTTAGCCACTGCTTAGGCACTCACTGAAACGGACAATACAGCTGAAGTCCTCCAAACTTGCTACCTTGAGAGCGTATCACCCATGAAAACACAAGTTTTTGGATATTTCAGTATTACAGATAATAAACCAGTGTTTGTTTGCTCTGATAATTACAGGCAGCCAGTTGTCTCTAAGGGGATCCACATCCAGCACTGGTAAAGCATATGATATTCATGAGTTAATGGAATACACAGCTGGCTATAGACACTTACAATAAAATGACTGAAAGAGCAATAAGGGTGGACCTTTATTGATACACCTGTTTAGAAACAAGTTCCAAGAACAGATTCTTATTATAAAAAATGGAACTAGAAAGACACAATTTCTGTATAAGGTTCACTAAAATAGAACTAGGAAACATACATAATTTTTTTAAAAAAAGTTTAGAACTTCTAATGCAAAAAGCATTAGAAATACTTTTTTATCACTTTAATAACAATGTCTGATTTGTCAAAATAACAGTAAAAATTCTATAAATATCTGTTACAGGATTCTTCCAATAGCATGAAAAACTCTAGTGTCAAAATGACACAGAATATAAAACTGTCATCATGCATTTACCTATAAAAGGCTGTTTAAAACTGACAGGCACATAAACAGAAAATATATTCTATAAAATTAGTCATTTTTAAGTATGGATCTTTAAATAAAACTGGCAGAACACCTTCATTTGAGCTAACTCATTCTCAAGAGGAATCATAAAAATGCTACAGCAGCTAAAAACATACTTTCTTCAGTCTTGTACTGATAATTGTTTGATTATTTCACTGTTACATATCTTTATTAACCTACCTTAAAATATTTTTGATATTTCTTAAACAATGTATTTTTGTTAAGGATGCCATTACATGCTTATAAAAGTATTATTTATCTTTTCAAAAGATTATCAGAACTGTGATTTACTAGATATTGGATGCTGCTTGTCAGAAAAAACCCATATATAGCATATGCAGGACTACTAAACAAAATGCATATTTTTAAAGTTCCTATGATGCAATATTTATAGGGAACTGAAGAGCTTTAATAGGCCTACAAGGGACGATGTTTTGCACAACTCCTTTCAGCCAAAAATAGTAGTAGCACATTTCAAGCCAAGTACTGTATGAAACAACACCCTAAGTTTGAATTCATATAAACCACATAAAATGATTATGACATAAAATTATTATTGCTAGGGAAAAAAAAAAAAAACAGCTCTGACAAGCAAATAAGAATAAAGAAAATATTTTGACATTTCTTACACTGAAAATGTTGACTCCATTGAAAAGACAAAGAAGTGGGGTTTATTGCATTTCATTAAAAAGCTGCAACGGCCAGGGCCATGTCCCATATCCCCTACCCCCAGTGAATGGAGAGAACCTGGACAGGGCCTGAAACCACAGCTGGCACCTGCACTGAAGGGTGTCACTTATCAGGACTGATGGTGAAGCAGCAGGCTCCACAAACTCGTTTTTTTCTCTCAACCATTCCACTTTGGATCCCAAATATAATCGATCACAAAAATACTGACACCCTACGCGCTGGCCAGGCAAGTGCCAGAGGCTCCCCCAGCTGCAGGAGCAGCCTGACAGCTGCTGCTTGTCCCTGCTTTCAGGCTGGCAGGACAGGAATTCTACTCCTTTACTCCCTGTAACTCAGAGAGCAGCCAAAGCCCCAAAATAGAGAAGTGGGTGGAAACCTCTCCCTTAGTTTTGAAGTCAGCAAGTTGTTACGTCCTTACTTCTTTTAAATATTTTCAAAATTTTTCAAAAAAATTTCACTCATTAAAGTGCCTACCATTTAATAAAGCAGTACTATCCAAAGCTCTCTGAACACAGTTTCCCTGAAAATTATAGATTTACAAGAATTTGTTTTTATTTGTCTCTCTAGGAACAAAATTAACTAAACAAAGCTCTGAGCATAAGAAAATTCACTATTACATACATCATGTAGATTTGAAATAAGCATAGAACCTTTTGCTGCAACATTTGAGACATAAGACTTCTGCTAAAAAAAATATATTTTCTGTATAAAATTGTATTTACCTCTCATTTCTATTTAGTTTTAGAAACAACTCAGACACTATCTTAATGGCATTCACATATTTATTCTAAGAAAAATAGATGTAACTTTTTATTACACTATTTGGATTACTCAAAACCTCACAAACTGATGTTCAATAAATATACATATAGCCATAATTGCTGTAAGCACTGAATATGACTCTAATTTGAATTTTAATTAAAATAAATAAACTGAAATAAAAGTATTTCTTGAAAAAAAATTGTTATGCAAATTGCAGAACAAAAAGACACCTTGGCAAGTGAGCTTCCTTTTCTTCAAAAACAGAATAAATGGGTTTGTTTCTGACAGACATTTGTCTAAAATACTTTAACAGAATTTAAGCAAGGGGAATTCCACAACGCCTCCAATTCCGGCACTTTCTTACTTTGCTTATCTCCCAAATTTATTGGACATTTAACACAATCCTCCTCTTAATCAATTAAAGCCAATTATTATCTATAGACATGTACACAAAAGTATAAAGGTATGAAAATTTTTTGCAAATATATAATTAATGATTAAAAAAAGAAAGCCATTTATCAACAAAATGTGTATTTTAGAATGGAATGGCTAAAACATGCTTTCCACTACTATTCTCTTACTGAATTCTTGCCATATCAATTAAAACTTTATAAGTTTGGTTTTTTTTACACTGGACTATATCTTACAAACATAAAAAAATTTATACCCAAACACCTGACTCACCTCTGAAATCATCAGTGAGCTAAACTCAGCTACAGCTTTGCCCCCGTGTTTGACAGTAACAACAATTGCCCCTAGAACCTCAGGAATGAGGGTTGTTTCAAGACCTGGGCTTACCAAAACCCAGACATACTCATTTCAATACTGCATGAGCCATAATATTTTCCTTTTGACTAAAGACATTATTACAGTTCACATATATGCAGTGTTTACAATACTCCTAAAGAAAGGATCATGTGTCACCCTCTACACGATACCAGAACTTCCAGAGCTCTTCAAGTCTGTAAGAAGAGACTGAGACTTGCCTTTAAATTAAAAGTGATAACTGAAAAACATTTTCCATCCAGAAGTTCAAGGAAGTTCAAATCTAGTGTTTCATAAAACAAAGTGAAAATATAACTAAGGTTTGCAGGTCCAATAGGGAAGTTTTGCTCTTGCCCAAATAGGCAGAAAAACAATCCAGTTCCGCACTATAAAAAACATAAGCATTAGTCAATAGCATGAAACGCAACTTACGGGATTCACAAGCATTTCTGAAGGGCTAAAAATATTGCTTAGGAACAATTCAGTTTTGTTTTTTTAACTTAAAATATTTCCAATATGTTCTTGTAAGAATATTACTGAAGAAAATTGCAAAGAGAAAGTTTTTCTTTGAGATGAACCTGACTTTGACATTATGCAACCTTGAAAAACTAATATTAGCAATGTTGTTTTGAAAATGTAGAAATGTTTCGGCTTCTTCAAAATCATCTTTTTTGATCCAAACTTACTATAAAAAAATTCAGAGCATTTTAGTACTGAAAAGTCACAATAAAAATGTTACAAATTAAATGTTCAATGCTGGATCTATTTTATTACTACTGATACTGATACATTAAAATTGTGAAAGATTCCACAATTTTCACGACACTTTTTCTTCTTCCAGTGGAATGGTTGCTATTCCCCACCACGGCAAGCCCAGCTGAGAACAAAAATTATAATTTTATCAATCTGGTAAAAAATCTCAAGCTTATGTTCTCTGAAGAGTTTTCTATATTATGGGCATTCAGATTCTGTTACAAGTCATAATGATGGATAGAAAAAAATATTTACAGAGAAGAAAAATACAAATATGAATGGTTGGCTCAATTAAAAGACCAGTTAAGGATTATTAAGTTGGATTTTTTTATTTTCTCTACAAACTTTATGAACTCTATATAATTATCAAATAGTGGCAACAAACACAAAGAAAGTAGAGCAGGATTTACACATGGAAGGAGAACACAGACAGGACACCCAGGTAACAGAAAAGAGGACATGCTGTTGGCATCTTCTTGTTCATAGGGCTGCTGAAGAGGTTTAAGCTGACTATTCACATTTTCTTTGGGAAGTGCAAAGCTTTAGGCCTGCTTTAAAAAAGCATATATACACATCTATCTGTCTCTCTGTCTGTTTGTATTCAGTAGTAATGACCCAAACATTACTGGGAGTTGCTGAACAGCAAACTCCTTAAAGTGGCAAAAGCCACAATCTTGCTAAATTTTGCCCAGTGTAAGATGTCCTAAAGCAATTCCTTAAATGAATGAGCTTTGAAGAAAATCACAGTGCCAATTGTTGCATAATGTCAAACCAAATCTTCCAATTTAGGATGCAAAGACAATGAGAAACAAACATTTCTCAGTTATATTCTCCCTGTTACTTTGTAGGTAACAGCACAATGTGTGGGTTCTGGAAATGAATCTGGTGGAAGCAGCGAGTGCACAGATCTTTGAAAAAAATCATCTGCACAACCCTCAACTAACTCCAACCATCTACACTTCAGTGCGCTTGGAACATTAAAAGAAAGGAGATTTCAGGCTGAATAAAATCTATATTTGCTGTATACTGTGGGAATGGATTTAGTTCTCTGGTGTCCACTATTCCTTTGCCTTTTATGCATTGAGGATGTAAAGACAATTATGAGGAACCATCGGAATAATATAACAAAATATGACTGCAGCACTCAGGGTACCTTTGTTATTCCAGTATCTCTACAAAATCCTCAATTTTTTACTATGGAGTACAAATGCCTCTTGTGCTAGGCTAAACTTCTGGAAGCATGAGAGCATAACATAGAAAAGAAGCTGAAATTCCTAGAAGTTAGTATCACGTATGAAGTACGTAATGTTATATCTACAAGGCCAAAAGGATTAGCAGGCTGGATTTGTGAGCGTCTGGCTTTTTAATATCTTACACCATTTTATAGCAAGCTTTTTCACATTGTATAACTTCACAGTATGTTCCATCACACTTTCTATAACATAATTTTCACAAAATCCTTTCTATTGTATTTTAAAGTCCCCACATAACATACTAAAGTGTTAAGTGATGAGCAACATCTAAGCCTCAATACATCACTTAAACATAGGTATTTATATATGCATATTTTACATACTATTTATATATACACCAAATGCTGAACAGGTTACATAATCTAGTTAAAAAGCCACAAAGTTTGAAATATATATATATACATTCTTATAACTTTTATCTGGCTCCCCTGTTCACAGACAAGTGGAAGAGCTACATAAATAATAAAAATAGGAAATAAACCACACTCTATCTATCTATTATGAAGGGAATACCGTTTTAACAAGATCTATGGAATCACATTATCATTCTATTAATTCAATAATCTTGATGTTGTTACAAGTTGGAGACAGTTATCAAAGCAGGGCATCATTCTTGTATGTAAGGATCACATCACTTAATAGGACAGAGGTGTCACATAAACTACAGTGTCAAAAGATAACAAATCAGCCACAGGGCTGAGCCTGAAGTGGCAAAGAATTTATGCTGGCATACATGGCTTCAACAAAATAAGTGGTATTTGATAAGAAGATATGTAGAGAAGACTGAGTTTTAAACTGCTATCACAAGAGTCCTGATTTTGTGAAATTCCTCAGAAACCGAGCTTTTATATTATGCTCAAACACATTCACAATCTATACATACTTTCCATTGATGGTGGTTGCAAAGCTCTTTCATTAACTCAGCTTTGCAATGACAGATGTAAGAACACCTTTTCTTTTGAAATTAAATTAATATTTATGGTAATTATTACAAAATGGCTTTACCTTTGAGGACTTTGGTCCCCAGGGTTTGCACAGATTTCAACTAAACTGTTTCCTCAGAGAAACTTTAGGAATTATTCTTCATGATTCTGTACATTCCTCCTTAGAACTGGTAGCCAAGCCAACATTGTTTAGACATTTTTGTTCATTCATATAGTTATAGTCAAAAAGAAAAGATTCTAGGCATGGTATTTCTTTTACTACTTCATTTTTGTGTGCAGATGATAACAGTGCCCACTCCCACCTACATGGCACAGTAAAGTTTGAGACAACTCAAGAATTCAAGATACTAAACTGGTTTCAGTACAAATACTTCTGCTCTTATAGCTTCCAGGCTCTGCTATATACAATTTCGTATCGCATTTATTACAGAGATATTAACATAACCACATATTTGCTAGAAGATCTGAATTCTAATGACTTTTTAAGCTGACTACAGGTTTGCAGGTAAAACAGCAAAACAGCTGTTTGACAGTATCAATCTTTGAATGCCATGTTTGTTAGATGGATGGATGGAGGCAGTTCCACTTCTGCTGGCTTTAGCCTGAACTGCTCCATAGGTGCAGCCTTTCACTTCACACAGTTAGTGAATAGATACATCCTATGAAACCACATGAAGACAACAGGCTGCATTTGAGCAATCATGCACTCAGCTAGCTGAGGTCATTGAGAAGGTACAACTGCAGCTACAGAGCTACAATTCAACTATTTACATGTAAATAAAACCTGGGAATTTTAGGTATGATGTTATATATATGTATTTAGGTGTATGGACAAATAGAAGATGGAGGGGTGGCAAAGTGACTTAACAGACCAAGGATGCTACTTTATTCAGAAATGGTAAACTCAGACAAAGGCCAATTCAGGACTAAATACCGAAGAATGTTCAAGTCCACTTTTGTAAGTTTCTACCAAATGCCAGCTTCTTCAGATTATCAGCATATAGGACAGGATTTTCAGAATGAATAACTCTATTTCTATTTTCTTCTTTTTGTCTCCCCATTACAACAGCACAATTAAAAAAAAAAAAAAAAGACTGCTGTATTTGGTATTCTTCAGAAACCAGTAGTGGGCAGATGTCCTTAATTCCTTAATTTATACTTCTGGAAGTTGTTACACAGGCAGTATGTATAATGTGTAGCCTTTCCCAGCTCCAGCCCCAGATTTATGCAATAGTTAGTGAATGCAGAGCTAAGTTTGGAAATGGATTACCACAATCTGACATGAAGCAGAGCTGAAATGATAAAGCTGATTGAAGAAGGCAAACCTTTCCTTTAAAAAAATATTCTCTGAATTCTTCTAGATTTCATCCTTAGCATTAACTAAAACAAGATTATATGGCAAAAATCTTTTTGTACCGCTTCACTTTTTGCAGATTAATCCTGGGTGATAATGAAAACTACCATCAAGCTAGCTGCAAGTAAAATAAAGTTTGCATGGCCATCATAGTGGCATTTCAAAAGCACAGGATGATTCTGATACTGTGACATTTAAAAGGCAAGAAATCCCACTTAGATGCTTTACTTGTACTTTGTGTCAATCATGCTACTTGGCACAGAGCAGAAGTGTTGTCAGGAATACTGTCTACATCCTGAGTGAAAAACAAAACTCCAAAAGTGCATGTGAGGGAGAGAAACTATAGAAATGAGGAAAAAATTCACTTACATTTATCCAAGAAGGCTGTCGCTATTACTGTTGAAACTCTGCTATGGGCTGAGGTCACAAGACCCTGTAAGCTAAAATAGAGAAGCTTCAGCTGAGGGTAACTGAAGCTGCAGCACATTAAAATACATTTTAAGGTTATTGGTAATACTGGACTTTTAATTTCTTGATCTGTTTCTCCCAAGGCACAAAAAGTGCCTTCTACCTTTTGATCATATTTCAAGCCTAGAGGGAAGAGATTTTCAGTATCATCCTCTACCTCAGTATAAGTGTGTATGTATGTTATATACCGCACATGATATGAAAAGTATGATGGTTTCATTGGTGTGAGTTTGGAGTTGTCACGTTATGAACAAATGGAGAAACCATATAGGATTTATGCAGATTCTCCGAAACAAAACTAGAATAAAACCTTTATACAAAACCACATCACTGTGTATATAAGAAATGTGCGTTATATATAAAAAAAACTAGCTTTAAAATCTTCAAAAATGTATTACAATGCACCACAGAGCTTTCTTCCCTTCTATAAAGGTAATTTTTAAATGATGTACCTCTGAGGAAGTCCGCTAACTTTTATATCTTAGAAATACCAAAATAACTTTAAAATATTTTTTGTATGCATATGAATACTGGTTTGAAAATCTATTGCATCTTAACCTCATAGGAGTTAAGTGTGTGATCCACTAGGCAGCTAGAACCTACTCTTAACCCATGATATAAAAACCATACTGTTTGCCTCAGTAAGGGGCAAGATACTGAATTTGCAACTAATTTTGGATCAGTCATTCTCTCTTGTGGCCCACAAATCACAATGCGTTTGGGAGACTGACATGCAAAATTTAAAAAAAAAAACCCAAAAACAAACAAACAGAAAAAAAACAAAATAATACTACTGTTAGTGTTAACAGCAGAGATTTGTAATAATAGAAAGAAAGAGACTAGTAAAGTTCAGTTGAGAAGGATGCATTTAACAACCCTGCAGTTTATTATCAGTACTAAGATTGCACATGATAGCTGACTATGTAAATATACACTTGTGGATGTTCACATATAAAAAGACATATGCAATGTGCAAAAACAAATTTCTAGAGCACGCCTCATAGGCTTTTCTATAACTGGAATCAACAAAAGGAATTCTAAGAACACATGGAATGCAATGAATCTGAGCTACAGATCTCTTGAAACAGTCAAGTAATAACAAAAGCACATATATCACGTATATTTGATTTATGGTAAAAAATGAGAAGTTGCCAAGAAATACAGCAAAGTATGGAATCTCTGTGCCTTCTAAGCAAACTTAAAAGAAAGAAACTCCCATCACAAAATACAGATGTTTACTGCATTTCTTGTGCAACCATAATGTGACTTATAATAGATGAGATTGTTTAACAGATGAGAACTAAGGGACTACCAAGATATTACAATATTTTGATGCATTCAAAGATACAGTGTGTGCAGTTGAAGCTAGGACATCCATTGAAACTGTTAGGCATTAGAAACATTGCTAAAAATTCACTCTAGAAGTCATCATACTCCTAATAAACAAAGTGGTCAAACTCGTAATTTCAAAGATGAGCAAAGAATGCGACATGATTCTAAGAAAAACAACCATCAGGAAAAAATAAGCAAAATTTTCCAACAGAAAAATGACTGCTGCATTTTATATATTTTTAATAGAAAAAGACAACAAATTTTGTTTGAATTCTCCCCAAAGAGTGGGAGAAGTGATGGCTAAAGCATTTGGGACAGAACACTACAGTACTTTGTCTTTATCATGCCCATTTCAGTACTTAGATGACAAGTCTGAAGTTTCATGTAGCTGATGTAGAATGAGTATTTCCTAGCCTTGATGCTACAGGATAGAAGCCACAACACCTGAACACAATATCTCAGCTAGAACTAGTTGTTTTCTTTCACCTAATGATAAACCCCAAAAAACCAGCCCCCCCCAAAAAACACCACCACCACCAAACAAAAAAAACCCTACACACACAAAAAACAACCAAAAAACCCTCAAAACAAAACAAAACAAATCAAAAAAATCCACAACAACAAAACCAAACCAAACCAAAACCCCAAATTTAAAACAGAACTAATAATTCTCTCCCTGAGCAGGGAGGCTGTATTAACAGAATTTAGACAATCCTGAGTTTGACTATGTAGAGTGTGGTCTAAAATGCTTAGTTTGAAGAGGTAAAACTCAACTGACAATAAGACCAGCTCATTTCATAGGCAGTAATTTATTTAGAATAAATTAAAGAAAAAAAAAATAGAAGTGGTAATGAGGGATATCGCTCTACCAAATGCAAAAAGTCTACACTATAATCTATATCTGAAATAGTCATCTGAAGTAATCAAAGGAGAAAAATAGGTATTTCTGTGGCACAATTCATTAAATCCTAATTAGATGTCTAAATCAGATTGCATAATTTGTCTCTTAAAGCTGTGTTGACTATGTGTTGACAACAATGTGTTGACTAAAAGTGCCTTGACTCTGAACGGTGACAAAAGGCCCTAGAGCCTGGACTATTAAGGTGAAAGAGAGAGACAAGGTGTAACCTTCTATTGTCTGGTGCAATAAAGCCCCCTTCCAAGAGACCAATTATCTAACATTGACTTCTCCTTAGTATGCACCTGAAGTAGTCATTTGTATTTATGTTACATAGATGTAACACCAGACTACTCTGTATTGACTTCACACATTCAGACAGCATCATATAGATGCAATGCCCTAAAACTACTTCCAGGCAAACAGCAAAAGTAAAACTGCCAGACACTTCAGTTTTTCTTCAGATATGGGAGAGTAACTAATGAAGAACACCGCTGAAATCCTTAATAATTTTGTTCTATCACCAGATTTATGGGCATACCTATAATACTCTGTAGCCTATGTAAACAAATCCACAACCAAGCAACCCTCAAATTCCCTTCCTGCACTTCAGTTTTGACGAAAAAAATCTCTGGTGAAATAAAACTTATGAAAATATTACAATCTAGACATGTGTGCACACACAGAGAGAAATCAGCCAGATAATCTTAGGTACGAACATTCGTATTAAAAAAAACTATTGAAAAAATCAGCATGATGTTTCCGGAAGCCAGAAAGCAGCTTGACTATGATGGCAATAGCTATTTAAGCAAAACTTTGGTTTGGAGAAAGTTCCATGAATTAAAAAAGTATGTAAAATCAAATGTAGGTGAAATTTAAAATAATAAATAGTAAAAACATGTTTTTATTGTGGCATATTATAAAATTTTCCAATATTATGTAACCTTCAGTTTTACAGAGCTCATTAGATTAGATGTGACAGCAGCCTAGGCCTCTTTAGAGATACATATGACAAACTTAGGCAGCCAGCAAAATAACAATCATGATTTTGATAATCAATTTCAGAACTGAATTGAATTTCCAGAAATTATTTGAATGAAAATTAGCTCCCAGCTAGATGTGGGTTGGTACATTCGGTTGAAATTAATCAGGTGGATAAAAATAAAAGAACTGAAAAAAAATAAACCATATTATTTTGTAAATATTTACAGATTAATTCAAATTTATCAACTAGGAAAATTAATCAGAAAGCAGATTGACAGTGCCTCACACAACTCAGTGATCACCATAAATCCAGACAATGTATCAGATTTCATCAGAATAGAGGTCATGTTTTAAATGAAGGTAGAATTTGTAATGCATTATTCATCCATCTGAAAATATTACAAGGTGGGATACCTTTTTTATAGTTTATTACCATAGCATATTACAAAATGCATTTGTAAAATAAATGTTTAACTGATGAGTCTATGACAAGTCGTTAGAAAGCGTATTATAAGATGCAAATATTGTTAAAATACGTGTGCATGTTTAATGCATGAGTTACAGTCATCAGGCATGGTAAAAATTGTCATAAAATTTAACAAATGATAGTAAGATATTTATAAATGGCATCTAAACATAAAGTGTGCACAGAGAAGTAAATGGTGCTAAAATAAATTCTTGAATGAAGGCTCTTTTATTCCCTTCTCTTTTTACTCAGTACAAATCAAGTTAGGTGACTTTTTTTGTTTGGATACTAGTAAGAAATGTCTGAAATAAACTCTTCTAGCTAAGTTTTCAAGGCAGACAAAAACTTCAGCCTTCAGAAGATTTGCAGGAAAAAATTGTGAACAGATCTCCATTAGCTCACCACTAATTAGCCTTATCATCTTCAATTTTTTTCCTATAGACAATTAAAATGCACTAAATAAATACTACTTTTACAGACAAAATTTTGAAGGAGGCAAACTGTTGTAACTCTGGATTACATGTCTTTGTCTACTCATCAGAAAAAACTTCAACAGAGCAGGGAAGAAAATCTTACCTTTCAGTTTTTGAGCATGTCATTAGTGATACTTAGTGATACCGATTTATATAAACGTTGTATATGCTATTATAATATTTTATAATTTAATACTGTATAGCAAAACATCTATCAGAGAAAAGGTATTTATGGGGTTTGGTATATCTGTACGATGTAAACAAAGTTCTTCACCCAGATATTTCCCAGCTGATTACAGTAACAAAATTTGTCTTTTTAAATGAGAAATTTGTGTATGTTCCATCTCCACAAGTCAAGCTAAATGGCAAATAAGATCCTGAAAATAATGTCCTTACTCCTAACATGAATAGGTAATGGTCTAGGAAAATAGGAAAACAGATAGAATAAGGGGAGAGAGATAGAGAGAGAGAGAGAGAGAGAGACAGGGAGAGAGGGAGAGAGGGAAGATAACTAGAGGGAGATACCAGTCACGTCCTGCTAGCTTTTGTGCAGAGATTTGCTGGTACATGAAATCACTCTTAATTATGATACAGAACTTTGATGATTTCACTGTAACTATATAATGCTCTAAATCTCATTTAAATCTGCCAGGTTTCAGCTGCAGAAAAAGTTGATCTGCAGCTTCTGAAACACAGTCAAATAGCATTAGCTGGATCTGAGAAGCCTGATTCTGTGATAGGAATGTTGACATTGTTCTCTCTTAATTTTCTTCGAAGTTTAACAAGATTGAATGCCTGGAAATGAGACCTAAATATATTCAAGATAGAAAAAAAGCACTAATTTTGACAGAACAAGCAAAAAAAAACTTCCAACCTCTGCATGGTTTAAAACATATATTAATCCATAGATTAAACATCTATTTCGAGCTTTTGAATACAAAGGATTCTTGAGCCTCACACTGATGGCAGAATGTAAAAGGGAAGGATCTCAAGTTTTTTGTTCTGTCTTATCTCACCGTGCCCACCTTTCATAACACACCTGGAGTGGGCACTGAGAACACAGGCTATTCGGACCTGACTCAGTATCATCTATGCTCGTACTCCTCTGGACATAGACAATGCACTTAAGAGGCCTGAATTTTGAGCTGATACAAAGATATGCAAATACAGACCACATTTCAGTTAGAGGACTATACAGCGTTACCAGCTGTAGTTTTATGCAGTCTATTCTAGACCTATGTTACGGGGAAGCACAAGTGATGACACACATCTGCGCAACACGTCTAAGAAACACTCTTCCCTTCTCATCTGTGGAACTGTGAAACACTTTCAGTTGAACATGATTTCTTTTCCACACTGAAAGCTTTAGTGAAAGCACTAAAATAAGGCCTCGATGCAGGTACACTCACTGCAGTGCTGCAATTCCCATGATAGCACAACACACTCAACCACAGGGCACTCCTGCAACCTGCATGTCATAGCTGCAGTAAAGAGTGCATTAAGTGCCTCTGAACTTCCCCACCCATGACAGTATTCAGAGAACTTGTGGCTAATCTCTTTTTTCTTAAAAGCTGTCACATGCAAGGCCCTCCACAAATTGTTTCTTCAGCTTTTCCAAACTTAAAGGAACTTGCAAAGCACAAGAGGCTCTGAAGTCAACACTAAGTCATTCCTCCTTGCGCACATTTCTTGTTTCCTAAAGATGTGACCAATTGGTAAAATGATTGAGCAGTTCTTAGAAAAGAGTGACTGTCTCAACATTAAATTGAAGGTCAAGAGGACACTGCTCCAAAGTGTGAAAAATGCTGTGTAGGACACTTCCCCATCCTTCCAGAAATAGAATCACTCCTGGCTTTCTATTTACACTGCTCCTACTACTTAAATATACTTGTAATACTGGACAACTCTCAAATCAATCCAACAGAGGTAAAAACCCCAAATATAAGAGACAACAAAAACAGAACACACAACAAAACTATTAAATGTTCTCAAGTAACATTGGAAAAAGTTGAGGAAAACATTAATATCATAAATAAAATTAGCAATGGTTTCTTTTTCATATATTTTTTTTTTCCAGAAGTTATATGAAAAATATGTAAAAAGTCAAAATATACTGCTGCTGACTTGTTTAATAAAGTGGTCTTACCAGCATCTATATACCTGTCAAGAAATCACAAATGCAAGAAATTATTAATTAGAAACATATAGAAATTTTCCAATATACTTCTGTAGCAGATATGGCAGAATGATTCAAAAGAAACAAGGGAGCCAGCAGTTTGGTGATTCACAGAGAAATTTAGTCAATTGGACAAACTGAAGAATTACTGAAGAATATTTTCAGTTCTAAAGAAATATATATATATTAACTGGAATTACTACTCAACCTAACAGGTTTTAAAAATAGCTGACATCAGATAGTGACAGTATGTCTTATTTCAAAACCTAAAATATTTTGTTTCTACTTTTGCTTTCCCATTTTATCTTCATCTTCTTTGCAATTAATTATTCAGTAAAACAAGAAGCTTTTTTCCTGAAGTACTTGGCAGTTTGTGATAGGCACATACACCAAGAAAAGACCCACCACTCTAAATGTGAATTGCCTGTAGTTTCATGGTTTAATACTATAGTACATAAGGTGACGAAAGTCCAACTGAAAATGTGCATCATCCACCACAAACAAAGAAACTGCAGTGTGTTCAGCTTGTAATTTGGTGTTCTTCAGATTCACAGAATAGTACTGCTATTCTGATTGTGTACTTAGAAATTTCTCACAGTAAGTCAAATAGGAATTTTCTTGAATTGAAAGTGAAATGGAAACCAAGAATTCTACTATTTGGAGACTAATCAATATTTTGTAGTGCATTTCCAGCCATCCTGTCTTTGTGTGTTAGCACATTTCTATATTTTCTGTGATATTCTTCATTCTGTTGGTAGTTTATGAGTTTCTCATACACTTATTTCTCAACAAACACAACTGTATGATTTGTTAAAACTTCTAGCCCAAGGATTTAGAGAAGTGCAAAAGTATGTTCTTTAAAGAGTGTCTATGAGGAAAAGGGTTGAGTGTTTGGCTAATGAAAGAAATTAGCATACCTAACTAAATTTTCTTTAGAGAGGAAAGTGTCCATTTTAAAAGTATGAAATCATAAAAGGAAAGAAAGTCCAAAGAAAGATGATGGTTGGAGAAGTATCAGTAAGACTTAATCTCAAAGTTTTAGGACAAAGACTTCAATGAAACAGGTTGTTCATGTCAAAAAGAAGGCAATCCTGTGTCTTTTCTGAAAACAGGACAGTGTCAAGGGATTTTGGGATTGGAGTTTTAATCTTTATACTTCATGTCTCTCCTGATTGGACTATATGGTTGCTATGGATTGTATCCAACAAATCCTGGCATTCATCTCTTAGCATCCTGGCCTATCCTATCTGCAGCGAATCTGATGAGACTAATTGATTCTTTAATCAAGAACAGAAGATGTTCTGTGGAGTAGAAATCCCGTTTATGCACAGGCATAGGCTACTCTAGTCAGAGTAAGATGGGATACAGAAGAAAAAAAGACCCAGAATAGTTACAGTACTTGGAATGCCTGTGATATGACTACTTTGGCAAATAGGACAAACAACAATTTTCTCAGACATCTAGTCCAAACTTGTAAAGATTGGAGTGAAAGCAGTCTGATACAAAGTCTCATGCTCTCCTATGTTTCACAGCTCGGGTTAAATTCATAATTCAGGTAAAATCCTTCTCCTTTAGGCCAGTAAATGAGGATCACATTTTATGGCAGGCATTGTGCAAAGATACCAACATAATTGCTCCAGGAAGAAGAGACATAGGGTATAAAAAATTAGAGTTTTCTATGCATTTATATACAGACTGCAACTAAAACAATGCTCCAGGAATATGAACAATGAAAAGGCTGTGGTAATAATTTGCTCCCAATAAAGTCTAGAGTCATAAAAGTGTACAACAGGAAAGGACTGAGAGACTGAGATTAAAGCAGAAATAGGCACTATAGAATTAAGTTAAATATGAAAAGCCTCTACAGACAATTCACAAGAATGTGCATACATATACATATATTAGAAAGATAATTAATTTATCTGTACAAAGACAGCTCTAGTGTAGTTTGGGTAACTGATTTGGGTAAAAAACCTGGTATCACAGTCTTGAGTAACCAAAGCTTCATCATTTTTCTCAAATTACAAGGTTTTTTCTATCCGTTCAAGATTAAGGGAGTAAAGAAATTTCACAAATATTAAATCTAATATTTTTCTTTTTTCCTAAATGATGAAATCATTATTGGCATTATTAATATTAGAATTTCTGCTAACATTTTTTAGAAACAACCCAAATGACACTTGTAATTAGAATATATTTTATGCAGAAAATAAATTACACTGGTTTTGAAATAACATCCCATTGACAAAAACTATTACATAGAGCAGACTCTCATGCAGATATATATGAACAGATATAAAATCAAACTTGTCTGAAACTTTCTAAGCACTTGCTTGGAGTTACTTAAAGACACAAAGTAGGTCTGGAATAGCTGGACTGCATAATAAAAGCAGAGAGAGGGAGGAAAAAAGTGTTCCTTCTGCAGGCTACTGAATGCTATTTTAGATTAGAATGAAACATCCCAAATTCTGCATAACATAATCAGATCACAGACCAAAACAAAATTGGTATTATAATGTTTTTTTGTCTGCACGCTTCTCAATTTTCATAAATCTTGGATTGTTTCCTTTTACTGAAGGCCAAGAAAAGATGTGCTTGTTATAAGAAGATACAGCTTGTTTCCTCTACCACATTGCAATTATGCTTAGAAAAATTACTGCAAACAGTTACATCATCAGTAAAAGCAGTTAAATTACTCCTTCAATATGTATCATATTAATTTATACCATCTTTCTTGTACTACTATGGCATTTGCGTACTTGCTGTTCCACTTTCCTTTGAAATGCCTCAAAGTCATCTCTAATCTTTACAAGGCTAAATAAGTTTTCTGGTTATCTTTAAATTTTGAAACATGCAATATCTTTCATCCCACTTTCCAGCTCATTAATAAATATATTAAACAATGGTATTTAATGTACAGGTCAGGAGGAGACAGAAACATTAACCTTTTGCCATGCTGAAAATTGACAATATACTCCAATATACGCACACTCTATCTTCTGTCTCCTGCTTCTAACTTATGATGGAGCTTTAACTTTCACCTACAGCCATTCAGTTTTCTTAATAAATCACTCATGAAGGACTTTGTGGACTGTGTCAAAGGCTTTTTGATTGTCCTTTGAATCATCTCTTTTGGTGTCACCTTAAAAAAAAAGTATCAATTTTGAGACATTTACAAACATTTCTTTTGTACACTGAAAATACTGCAGTCTTATTAGACGCAACGGAGATGTGTGTGCTCTGAAATTTTATTAAACTGAGAACACAGAAGAAGAGCATGGCTTGCCCCGTGAAAGGGCAGACTACAAAAAACAGCTGAATCAGTAATGCAGAAAAATGAATTATAAGGCCATATTTTTCCTGTTGGAATGAAGAACTTCAATGCTCACGGTAAATCACACAGGTGATGGAATACTTGGAAGCAGTGTCAGAAGCAGTAACATGGAAGTCACTGCAAGTGCACAAAGGCTCCCATGATGCTGACCAGGACCATGCTGTCAGCATTGCACAGACACTGAGGGAAATGATAGTCCTGTGTAAGACGAGCGATGACAGTGACGGACTGATAGGAAATACCTGTCATGGTAGCAGGCAATATATGCATCTAAGCTCTCTATACATAGAATGGAGAAGTCTGAATGACTGACTTGGAGGAGGATAATGAGGTACTTCACAGTCATTACAGGCAGCACAGGAGAAAGTACAATAGGGCTTATCTGAAAATCAAAAAGTAGAACATTAATGGCATTTTTTTTTCTACTTTATGAAGAATAATTGGTATCATGAAGTCAGACGGTGAAGGACTGTAAAACTGAAAACAAACTGCCTGTATTTGATGCTTTGAAGGGGAACTGGGAAAAGACGCAGAGAGAGATGTTAAGAAAATCTTTGCAGAACACTGGAAGCAATGAGACAATGTGCTGAAAAGAGGCCAGTTGTGGTATCTGAAATGTGGAGAACCTACATGAGAGTTTCAGCTCAGTACACAGCTTCTTAAACTGTATCTTAGTATGGATGAGAGGGACAGGAAAGATACCCAAATTCCAGATGCTTATATTTCAAGCTTAAGACAACTAACGTGCTGAGAGATTTGACAGTGATGAAGAAAAAATGTGAAATTGGAAAGATTATTCCTGCTGATCCTGAGGCTAATGTCTAAGCATACACAGGCTCGTATAAGGAAGATTGGATGTGTTGTATCTGCATGGACTTTGGGTTTTTTGGTTGATTTGGTGTAGGTTTGTATTTTTGAGGATGTTTTTTTTGGGGTTTTTTGGTTGGTTGGTTGGTTTGGGGTGTTTTTTTTGTTTGTTTGGGTTTTTTTTTTTAATTTTTTTTTTTTTTGTTTAGTGTTTTTATAGAGTAAATGGCATCTGGAGTGCCAAAGATGATGATTAGAGTTCTCATTTATATCAGCTATAATAACACTTCTCTGATGAAAATGGCAAAGAAACATTTAGAAGGATAAAAATAAAACTAGGAGAGTGTTGGATGGAACTGGGAGAAGAGAAACTCTTTACAGTTATTGAAAATAGCACAACCACTGAGCTCACATGCTGGTTAAGGGATGAAGAAGTTTATGTCTAAGCAAAAGAAGTCAATTAAAGAAAGGAGCAACTTCAACTATGAAATTTTTAACAATTTTTTCTGCTTTTATCATGATATAAATTTTATTTTTTCATACTGCTTTTTGTAGCAATTCCCTTATCACAGCAGAAATAATTTAATTTTCTTAAACATAAAATAAGTCCAGCAGAAGGGTACAATTGACAAAATCTGTTGCTATTTATTAGTGGAACTGCCTTATCAGCCAAAAAAACTGAGTGACAAAAAGTGAGAGAACCTGCCATATCCAAGAGTCTGTCCTTGGACACTTGCTGTGAAAAGGCACCTTCATTTGTAATGGATGAACAGGTTATGCATAAAAGACAGACTTTTTTTCTTGTCGACTGCTCAGTATGAAGTGTTAGTTTCTCAGCAGACAACAGAAGTAAGTTGCCAGTGATCCTTGAAGCTAAAAGTTCCCATTTGCAAGTACAGAACATAGCTGTTTCTCCATCTGAGAGAAATACTGTTTAAATGTCTCCAAAACAGTTACTGATGAATGGTGTTTGGATTATGGAGCTGGCAAGGTATTTGATGCAACCTAACAACTCTCACTTCTGTGTAAACACGTATTTAAATACCTATCAAACAGGTTCTTAGTGTTCTGCTCAGTGATAATAAAGAAATATAGAAAGAAATACAACAACTGTTTAAGAACAGGAACTGAATTACACTTCTTTTTGGAGAGTCAAGGGCAATATGTATTTATTGCAATGACATGTGATGATGTTTAAAATATATCCAACTGCTCCAAGACATCACCCAGCTTTACTTGCTTATTTCCTAGCACTACATCAAAGGTATTCTAATGCAGCTGAAACAAAATATGGGAACACTATTAACACAAATGCTGATATATTTTTTAGATTTTTTGCATTTTCTTTTTTTGTGGCTGCTATATTGTACTCAGAAATACTAAGAACTGGCAAATAAGGGTGGGAATAGGTCCCAACAAACAAAAACTGACCAACAAGTCAATCAAACCCATGGTATAGTTCACAACTCTGTTAAACAAGAGTTAATGAAAAGTGCATTGTACAGAACGCAGAGCTAATTTCAGAGTAAATTGTAAATGAAAACTCAAATGGCTCAGAAGCATTCCAAGAATGAGCAAAAGCCTAGTGACAGAAAGAAAGGACCAATATAAACCCATAAACCCTTACTTCTATGTTTTCTAGATGCGGAAAGCAGTATCATTTAGGGGATTTAAAATGGGTCTTGCTGATGTTGAAGAATCTGCGATTCATAAAATAACTAAGGAAAAATCTAAATCCTCTATAGATTAATCTGTAGTCTTTTTTTTTTCCCTAAGTAATACTGCTTTTGTTTAATCCTACTACTTGTCTCACTACTTTAGCATTACACTTTGAACTAAATGCTAAGACCCTTGATATTTTATTGTAACAATCACCACTTATTTTGTAATTAAAACTTCTTAGTGTTTTAACTGGTATTCTAAGCCACTTCTTAGATAACAACTTATATTGTTTTCAGTCCATATTTTTCTAAAATCATCTTGCTTTCTTAACTTTTTGGAGAGACCTTTCAAAACAACAAATAGAGTGGGTAATCTCCCATCAAAGTCCACAGGTGGCACGCAGCTCAACACACTCTTCTCCGTGTACTGTCTTAGCTATCAGCCTGTTTAGCAATATGGTTTCAAGTCAACACAAAACTGGATATTAACTGAGAAAAGGCTACACATTATTACACTCCGTAAGTTTAAACTACATATAAGCAACTGAATTATTTTATATTAAAAAAAAAAAAAAGCAAAAAAATAAGATTGAATTTCCTCCAGAAAAGCAACGGAAATTAACAACAGATGAAATTTAATATTCATAAAACCATCATTATATTGAAATTTCTTCATTTTTTAAAAGAAATATTAAACTTATGAATATTTTAAATTTCAGAACAGCCAAATCCCATTTGCCCTTTTCACGATATATTGGACAGTATTTGTGTTTTATTAATTCACATTATGTGATTGAAAACACCAAGGCATGTTTGTAACACACGAGGATGTAGACAGGCTTAGAGGCTTACAAGTGTAGATGTGGATTCCTGTTTACAGCTGATGTTGTAAGTTAAAGTACAGAAAATAATTTAAATGAGAAAAGGCCATCCTCAGTTACCTCCCTTCGGGTATTCTATAGAGTATAGAATTCTATATATTCTTCACATATTCCATAGAGATGTCTTATCAATAACATACCAAATGTTCCTCCTCAATCAGCTTCTATTAATTAATTTTCTGGTTTCCACAACAATTAAAAAGATGGGGAAAAACCCAAATGAATGCACCAGATATTCAGCCATAGATCATAATTTGAAAAGAAGAGAAAAAAAATCATTAAGTAACTAAGTAACTAGTAAAACTAATAATAATAATTTAGCAAAAGATATTTTTAGGTAAGTTTCTAATAATCAAAAGTAATGTAGCTGTATACAAAAGACCAAAATATGAAAAAAATAATCTTCAGGTGCTATAAATGGATAAAACTCACTGCTTGCTTGATATAAATTACATTGCTGACAATAAAGTGCATTTGAGAGAAAATAAATCACTTTGCCATCAAGTCATGATTTTTATTTGCAGCAGGAGGGAGAATGCCTCTGGAAAAGCACTCCATTGAATTTTTTGTTGTTCCAGTCTATGCTTGAGCTGGCTGTTCAGGGAAACTGTTCTCAAATATTGTACTGACACAAAATGAAATGCTGACAAAAACTTGTGCACAGTGTGATATTCCTTACCTGAGATATATTGTGAGCTAACACAGAGGTGACATTTGAAATAATGGCCTAGGTCGTCCCTGGGCTTAAAAAGGGAGAATTAGAGAAACTCTGTGCCGATTTTGTCCACTAAATGGTTTGCTGAGGGTCTTGTGCAAAAGTATTATCTATGTTTACAGGACGAGAACACACATATGAAGTTTGTAAAATTATCTCTGCTCTTGCTGCAGACTTCAAAGAAGACAATCTGCCCTCAGAAAGACTCAAAAAGCAGTGCCAGTTTATGAGGAAAAAAGGTATGAGGAACTGTGTATGAAGAATATATTCTATAACCTCAGAAACCTCATTTACCTTGTGATTTTTAAAAACTTGCCTTTATATACATGCAAATGGTACTTCCTGAATTACAGCTTATTTGTGCTTTGCAAGACAGACACTGAAGGGAGTTTGTGTACATTTGTCTACATTGAGTCCAAAATGAGAACTCTCGTTTTTAAATGGAATTTCCTCTTCTACAAAAAATTAACAAAACCAAAACTTTACAAAACACAAAATGTGTAAAGAATGTTTCTAAGACTCTCAGTGAAGCTTCTTGTAATGTCAAATAGAAATAATCACAAGACAAGCATCTCTAGGCAAATCTTCTAAATAATAATAATAATAATAATAATAATAATAATAATGATGTTGTTAGAAATGCTGTCTTTAACCTCAGAGACATTCTTCACACGAACATCCACATTTTCTATTAAATTGTTACTTTTAGACAGTACTCTGTGTAGTATGATCCTCTTAATCCACAGTTCAGGACTGATAATCATTCTTTCTTTTGTACATTTCTAGGGATCTGTTGAAATGCTTGACTGCCTAAACTACAGTAATTTCCTTTATGCAGTTGCAAATTAAATTTTGTAGAAGTGGAGAGTGATTTAAAAAAAATAAATTTCCTTTTAAGAAACTTAATACAGAAGAAAAAAAAAATCAAGAGGTAGAGACTTTCGTAGCTCTGCAGTTACACAGGGAGACAGAACAAAACAAGAAGTGACAATTTTACAATTGTATTATATGTACTTTCCTCACCCAAACTGACGTACAATGTAGGATATTTTACATAAACACAGAGCTCATGTTGTTTTTATCTTGGAATACTTCTTTCTCATCTTCTGAATATACCAATAAAGAACATTGACTGATTTATAAATATTTCTCCCTGCTTATCCGTCACTTTCCTCAGAAAAACACAGTTTGTTTACTTTATACTCTGTCAGTTCAAATGGTGCCAAAGTGACTAAGTCCAGTAAAATAAATAATACATTCCCTGGAAAAACCACTTGAGCAAAAAAAACTTGAATAAAATAAGCTGTAGGAATAAAAACCAAACCAAACAGAAAACAAAACCCAAAACCAAAACAAAAAAGCAACAACATAAAAAGCCTCCACAAAACAAAACGAAAAAAAAACCAAACCGAAACCAACCTGTGACCTTACTATTAAGTTCATTAGCAAGCACCTAAAAGAAAAAAAGATTACAATTCTAAGCAAAAACTTAGAGAATGTAGCAACTATAATTACTAGCAATATTATGTAATGTAATTGAAGTATATATGTAGAAAAATTGGGTTTAAAAGTAACTCTTTTATCACTTAATGATTTACCCATAGAAGTCCTTACTCTACCAAATATTATTATAGATGGGGAACATCAAACTGGTAGCAGTTCATCAAAGATGCAGGAAATAATGATTTGGATTCTCTGAAAAGCTGTCCAGATGAAATTTCTGCTTTAGATGTTTTTTTAATGCAGATTTTGGAAATGGGTATATAAAATTTCACTCCTGATTTGATCTGCGCTTCACACATTTGTGTGGATGTTTATAAGGAGGTCCAGCCTCTAGATATGCCGAGACCCTGAAGTTCAAAACCAAAACCAAACACAAGTCATTGCTTATTCACCATGTAGACCTTGTCTTTATTACCTGGTTATTCTTGATAGAGCCGAATGAGATCTTTCAAAGAGATGGCAACGATACCACCGAGGGCTGTAATTTGAGCTGCAGTTTCTCTCCAATACAAATGAAACTAGTCCCTATTTCGCAACACATTACACAGAGATAGTGGTTGAAGTCAGGCTAACGGCTTCCACTGATGGCATGTTTTTATGGCGTTTTCTTGAAACATGAATGAAGGAATGAAAACTTGTTATTCTTTTACTTATAAAGAATTCTTTGTAGTCTGAACTCTACCTTATAGGTTCTAGAAAACAGAGTTGCTTAATTCCTGCATTTTCAAATGCACCTTGACAGCTAAAGAGCATATCATATTAAATAAATATATATTTAGACAGGAAAAAAAATATAAATAAATCTATCTTGTAATTCCACATTTTTCTAGAAGCAATATATAAACCACAAGTTAGCTAAGGGAATACTGAGTTCATTTATTTTCACATGGAAACTTCATCCAGTTGTCAAACTGACCAGTTTCAGAGTTCCACCCTGCCTATGGATTCCTTTCAACTTACTACAGATCCTGAAGGATCATCAGTTTGGAAAGCTGATATGGGAAAGTACCAATGTTTGAAGAGCCTCTTTTCTACTTCACTATAAAATAATAAAAAAAACCCCAAATTTAAAAAGGTCAGCTATTATTTTCATTTGAACAGCAGTGATAAATGTCAAAGTGGTTGGCATTAAGTAAGCTTGTAAAGTGACTATTTAAAGCACCCATGTATGTGCCAATATAAGCACTTGAGACAGATAATCTGAAAGAACAGAGAAGAAAGTACTTGATTTAGTATGAAGACTTCTGAAAAACCCCTCCTTCAAGGATTCAGTTATAATCCCACAGATACAATAATTAAATGAACTTCATATGAAGTTGATCTGGCACTGATCAACTGTACAAGGTGGCTTTGTACTCGAGTATTGTGCAAAGAACAATTATTTGCACTTAAATCATCTTCATGCATGAAGTAACAGCATTTCCATTTTACAAATGCGAAAACTGAATCACAGAATGGCTTGATTATTTAATAAATAATATAAAAATTATTTGTCATATTAGCAGCATTGGGCAACATAATTCAGAAGAGAAATCCACTTGCTGAGTATGTTGCTCTGTGAGTGCTGAGCTGTTGAATTTTAGACAAGCAAAGTGAAAAAGGTGATGAACTTTAACTGTTAAAATACTCTAGGACATATGTAACTCTTTTTTAAAACAGTAATGGGAATATTCATATATTAAAAATTAAGAATATCTCAAGAGCTTGTTTAATCAGTGTTACATGGATTTTGTAAGATATTCAAGTTCTTGGCATCCAGTACAGCTTGCCAATACAAAAGTGAAACACAGAAGACCGATTTACTTAATGTAACTACAGACTGGAAACTGTAGGCCCAAGCAGTAGTATCACAAATTCACTAAGGGGAAAAAATAAAAATATCCTTTTCTTCCCTTCTTCTTTTAAATACATACTATGCTATACATCCAAAAAACTCTGTTCTGTGGGTAAACAGACATGAATTGCAGTGTCTAGCGTACAAACAATAAGCACCTTCAACTTCACTGAAACCTTAAGGAGCTGAAGGCTCTCATCTCCATGACAGATCGTGCCCTTTAGAACTATGTGAAGCAGCATGGTGGAAAAGAAAATTGGAACGTGAAGCAAGACATAAGAAATTCTGAGCAGATTTACAAAGGGCAGGTACCTGCATCCTGGTCCCTTTTGTGTATTATTTTTTCCATGAGTACAATATAACTCTACTGGTTTCTGCAATACTGGTAGCCAAAAAAAAAAATGTTATATCCAGATTGCTACAACACCTGCAAGGTATGGATGAAGATCAGAGACCACTTGCTCGAGATTAAGTGTCTCAAGTGCTCTGGGCCTTTCCTAGGATTGGGTGTGGACATAACAGAGAGGATGGGAAGATGATAAAAATATTTTGTGACCCCCAACACACTTAAAAAAAAATAAATAATCTGCTCTAACTTGAATTTCATATCAAAAACCAGCAAAGAGATTTCCATCTAAATTATTTTGTCAACAGCATGGTGGTATCCTTGCTAACCTTATATGGCACCAGTGAATAATTAGATACACAGGGGTGTGACTCCAATTGAAGGTGTTGGCATTGTAGCACTCTGTGAAAATATTAACTATGAGGTTAACTCCAATTTTCTCTTCTTTAATTAAATGCACATGGTACTAATGAGGTAACCTACTGTTCCTTGATAGCACTAATTAGCTAAGAGGAGAGCACACTCTCACACTGCAATTTAAACCTAAAAATAAGGTTGAAATATGCTAATTGCAGGCAATTTAAAACAGTACAAGTTGTAGAACTAGTCATAATAAGGAAAACTGAGTGCTTTACAGCTCTGCAGCTGTAAATTTGGTTAAAATCAAAACACCCCACATAATTTTAGAACAATTTGGCAAAATATCCACCAGTCTCCTCAAAATGGTTATTTAATTCAGAGTAAAAATGAAAATCCAAATGAAATACAAAAACCTATCATTCTATTTATCTAGAAAAAGATAAATAATGCCTGATAAAAATGAACAAAATCTGATGAGGTCTATGAAGAAAAATATCCTTTTCTAAGCCTAACTTGTAGCCATTACTTTTCCTAAACACTTCTCAGCCTCATCTGTAGAGGTGTTGAGCAGCTGCAGCTTACACTGATGTTGATGGAGCCCTGGGTACTCAACTTATCTGAAAGTCTGGCCCTAAAATTAGACTCCTGAATGGGGGAAAGAAAAGGAATAAGGGATCATGTTTTTTCAAGAGAAAGTAGATTTTAAAGAACAAATCTGTGATCCTGGATACAACTTTGAAGTGTGTCCTTTATATGGTAACAATGGCGCGGCTTAGTCAGGGAGTTGTAGATGAAGTTGGATAACACATTAACTTGTAATTAACTCACAGCTTTTTCAAATTTCTTCTTTAAAGCTTCAGCTGTTGGGTAAAGAGAAGATGGACAATCAGTCTTTCGCTATAAAACCAATTTTGCTGACTAATGCATGGAGAGACAGTGGCCTGAGCTTTGGCAGAGACAGATCATTTTTTTTTTCTCTTAGTATTTTTTTGTTCTTTACCGAAAAAGAGTAGCAATGCAAAGAAGACAAAAGGATTACAAGATCCTTTAATAAGACAGAAATTGGAGATCTTAATTGAATATAGGCACAGGAAAATCTTGAACTGAATGAAAATAGCATTTCTCACCCAAACAGAATGTTTCATCTCATTTTCTGAGTTGCTAAAGAAAATAAACACCAAAGAAACATTTTCTCATTCCAGAAAAGAGTAAAATCTATTCATGTGTATTTAGAGATATAAATGCATGCTGTACATATTATAATCAGAAGATTTCCATAAGGCATAATGAATTATCAATAAAAACTATGTAAGCTAACTGACTTTACACTACATCTTTTGTTTTAATTTTAAGCAATTATATATGCCTACAGTTCATTTTTCAGGTGTTCAAAATTTAATTCCCCTTTAGGATTGTTAGATCAATGCTGTGGTGGGGTCTAGCTCCCGAGTCAATGAAGTTATGCTACACAAAGACCCATGAAATGCCCATTTCACATTTCCTGAGGCATTATTACAACTGATAGATTTTCATCAAGGACCACAGCTATCATATGCTACAAGAAAAGCACAAGAGTAATCAAAAGTATTACTAATGTCTCATTTTCTAGGTGATTCTTAACAATATCAGAGAATCTGTTTAGTAGTAGATGGACTATTTTCAACTGCAAAAGAGACTAGAAGACCTAAAAGGTCCCTCACCAATCTTAGCTAGGCATCAGATTCATCCTGATTCCAAGGCAGTGACTGATTTAATTCTGCACATGTGAGCAAGACTAGATGATAATACAGATGTTGAAGCAACTACCAGTCTGTGCACCTCAACTTATGCCATCTCTCGTCAATGTCCATTTCAAAAAGCAAAATGTCATCCCCCTTCTGAACCCAAAATTTCTCTCCAAGAGAACACAAACACCATGACCTGTGCATGTAAAAAGCAATGGTCCTGACTTAGGCAACTACAATGATATAAATGAGTTGCAAATATGCTCAGATCAGTTCTACTTACATGATTTGCTGTGTGGCCCAGGAAATTACCAATGTACCACAAACAAGAGGTGTTTTAAATAGATAGTAGTGATGAGTGGCACTGGAAAGCACTTTTTTGTCTTTTTACTTGCTATTATTTGCTCCTGTATTCAGGCTTTTTGTTCCTAATCTCAAAAGACTTCCCATAGAACTCTGTGAGAACTTTAACAGAGCCAAGATGGCTTGGGACATTTGTTTTAAAGTAGTCTCTGCAAGTAGTCTCTGTGTGACAGAATCACACAGTTCCCCAATACGCACAGCCTTGGTGCAGCAATGTCCAACTCGCATCTTTATTTCTGAGACAGAAGCACAACAATGGTGAGTTCTAAGTGATACTGGAAGGTACCCATATTTCATAGCATGAATGACATTTCTGCATGCAAACGCCTCCAACAACAAGAAGTCAAGTGGAAGCAAAAACTTTTCTAAATGCAAAGATAATTAGCCCCACAATAACATCCTACTGAAATGATGCATATAACTCAAATCGATTAGAAAAGATTACTGTTTTATCTGGTTGACAGTTGTACTGTAAAGTGATACAGCCAAGCTAACCCTAAAGAAAAGCTTTCCCATCTTCAGCATACATAATGAAGTTCCTGAAAATCTTTTCTTTCTTAAATAGTTTGTATTCCATTAAGAGCATTCTAATAAGTGAATGAAGGATTTCATAGGAAGCTAGCAGGCTGTGAAGCAAACAGTTACCAGTTAAGCACCGTAGAAATGAATGCAAGTTTAAATAATTTGCTACAGGATGAAGCCACCTCATAAATACAGTGTTACTCTCCTTGAGGGATGTTTTAGAGAAACATACCTCTCATGAATTAAGAATTATTTTCTTTAAACTTCTTGCACCTACCTTTTAGGTTGTTCGCATAAATTACCAGTTGAGCTTTGATGATAATAAATAGTAAGAAATTTTATGCCATTGGGTTCTGCACTGAACCTGGTAACTATAGATTTTTCTTTTTTTTGCTGAAATATATCCAGAAATCAAAACTGAATTTTCTTTTCGTTCCTGCAAATAAATAGGAAACCCCACCTGAGCCACGGCCATAGGAATCAGAAAACCAGGAAGGTCTTGTTCTAGTCTCATTTGCCCAATAATCAGCTCTTGGCAGCCAGTGCCCTCAGCCTCTGTTTCCTGAGACACATGGATTTTCTCAACTGTTTGGCCCAGATTCCCAGTCTAAAGCATCCCACTCAGTTTCAAATACGTGACCTACCTCACTGACAGCATATATAAAATTGTCATGCATATGCAGACACATACAAAACCCACATACCTAGTGTTTTCTTGTAACAGAATATAAATTACTATTAATCCACATCATATGCAAAAGATATAAGATATAAGAAAACACACTAATGCAGAGCTTTACAGTGCTTTTTATTTTTATACTGGGTAACTATTGTTAACTAGGTCTGTACTACAAGAAAATAAAAAGTTCCCATAAATTCTTCATTTTGGACATCCTTTGATAACAAATCTCTGATCTAAAAATAAAACTTAGCTGATTATCATTTATCATTTATATTTATTTATTGATGATATCATTTATATATCTATGCATACTACCAACATGAGGTAAATAATGTTTAAAAATATATATTTAACTCAGAGACTCTGTTTATGATGGTTTAAATAGAGTTTAGTCTTGCGAAATAAATTTTCTCTCCAATGTATACTTTTTAAAGATTTCAAGTGAATGAGGCCTAAAGTCACTCAAGATTTGTAAATATACAGTAAATGGTTGAAGGAGATAGAAAGGTGTCCTACCAAAGGGTTATCTGAAGTCAAAAATAAAAAATAAAAAATAAAAAAAAAGAAATATTAGTTCAATAGTTCTTTGAGTTAGATTGTAAAAGTGCATCATGGATATATTTTTTCTAAGGAAGACAAAGTACATTACAATATATTTATACAATATATATAAAATAAATTGCTACACAAGAAAATGTCATGTTTTAGAAATGTTTCACCATATGCTGGAAATTTCTCCTTTAAAAGCTCATTATCCAATAGTAGCTCTCAAGAATAAATCTCATTTACATGTAAAATAAGAGTATGGTCTACTCTTTAAAGGCACAGTGATAAACACACCAATTTGACAATTACATTAATATGAATATTTGCATAGTCTCCCATCTACACCTGTTCTTAATTTGAAGCAGCTGCAGAAGAATTCACACCACATAATCTGAATATGCCACTGAGTCACATAAACACACTAAGCCTTCTTATCAAGCCTTTTTTTTCCCCTCTGTTTATATGTTTGTTTTGAATTTACATGAACCCACAGAAAAAAAAAATTTTGGTTGGTCAATATATGTTCATCAGTGATAACATAGAGGGGATAAATTGCCTTTTTTGTTGTTGTTTTGGGTTTTTTTGGTTTTTTTACTCTGATTCCTATAACAATGAGCATTTAATTTCAGTAACTAGATGAACAACACATAGATACTCAATATTTTACAGCTTATCGTACTAGATACACCTCCTGTGAAATATGTTTAAAACATGTGCAGTCACCACTCAGCACAATGAAATCCTTATGGCTCTTAGCAAAATAGGACTGAGTGGTCACCACTTCACTTTCTTGAAAAATCGGTGCTTTCCACTATTTAGAAAACTCTGTGTTTTGTACCAGCAGCATAAAAGGAACAACAAAACCACAGTTGACTGATAATTCAAAATGACAGTTCACACTAATGACACATTCTTCCTCCATGTATGCTGCTCCTTTTTGATATACAAACAAGAAATAATTGAGTAATTTACGACATTGACTCTATTCCTATGCATTCTGACTGTCATTAGGCCCCATTCTGTAATGCTAAACTCATTCAAACTGAAAGAAGAAAGATGAGGGAAAAGCAGCACATGTGTGAAATAACTGAATGTATCACACATGCCTGATGCAGCAATGATCGTGAAGGATAATGCCAAATGCAAAATGCTCAGTATTAATACTAATGCTAAATTCTTATTCAATGAATAATCAGCAGCACAGACATACAATCCATGTTCTTCTCTCCACAGCTTTCTCAGGAAAAACAACCCATTACAGGGCCTGTGTTGCTTATGAGGGTGTTGCCTACAACCTCTGAACTGATGGTTTTACTAAAAGCAGATGAGACTCTTCTATGTTTCAGAACAAGTATTTAGAACTGGATATCCTTTTGAACTGGGATCCATCATCAAATGCTGTGGTAGATCTACAATCCCTAGCACCAAAATAAATATAAACTGGAGAGCCACGTCTGAATAATCTCAGCCATTCTGACACTGAAACTTCACCCAGACGCAGGAATTTTGTAACAGAAAACCAGCTCCACTGGTAGCTATCAAAAAGTGCAAAATTTTTTATATTAAATTTATATTTTAATAGAGATAACATGGTATGTTATGATGATTCTTTCAGTGCAGAAAAGAGCATTGCATCTGCCTGAATCTGTCACATCAAGGAGAGCTGACAATGCTTTTCCAGTTCTAGACTAACAGAACAAAAATGTGGGGATCTTAACTGTCAGAAATCAGGAACAGCAGCAAAGACAAATGACAACCAGTCTGGACAACATGTCGGACCACTGTAAGCTGTCATCAGAAATGAAAATGGACAAAAAATTAACCAAATTATTTTAAGAATTTTCAACATTAAAAATATGTATATTTACTTTAATAGTAAACTATCATTTAGCTGTAAAACAAATAAAAAGCAACAAGTATTTTGTAAAAGAGAGACGTTGCTATGATGTGAAGCAGAGGCCATGCTGCATAACTCCTGGGAGTAATTTATTTTGATACAGATGTCTGGTACTTTCTAGGTGACTTAGCAGGACTCTGGACCGGGAAATTTCTTCCTATTCCTTTTTTCCACTAAATATTTAGCCTCTCCAGGCTAGAAAGAAATAAAACAAATTCCATATTTTACCATTATTTACATGCTGACTAGATGAGATACTGCATCAGCCTTTGTTGAGCATGGTTTTAAGCACACTAAGAAACATCCCTGAAGTTAAGTCAAATGACTCAGAAACTCTAAGCATTTGATGAAGCAGAAGAAAATTCAAGAATTCACTGTTTGCTGTACTCCTACCCAACCAGATAGACATGTCAACTAATATTTATATATTGAGACACCATATGTGTCACACAAAACTTACAAAAGAAAATAAGAAAGACCAAAGTTAAACAGCTTGTGCACATTAAACCAATGTTTGCACACCCATGATACCCAATTTGGGAAGAAAAGGACCAACTGATGTTAAACATTCCTAGAAATCAGGATTCTGCTAAAGAACAAACAATAAAGTCAAAAATCAAATGTATTTTAAAATAATTCTACCTATGTAATAAAATGTTGAAACTGGATATCATCCCAAACATATTGCAAATCTTTTAATGTTAGATTAAAAAACCTGATATGAACATCAAATGATGCAACATGATACCTACATCAATTTGTTCATCCATCCTCATTTCAAATGCAAAGCTGTACTGTGATTTTGAAACTCAGAAAATTCTTGAAAGCAATCACTGTGGAGTTTGGTACACACACTTTTGTATGAGGGGTATAAAAGCAGCCACTCTTCATGAAGAGGTCTTCAGCTCCCTTCATATTTTTTCACAATGATAAATACTCTTATCAAAGGGAACGTGGGATGGATGACTACACTAGGGAGAGTTGATCAGCAGAAAAACTAGCACAATCTTTTATCTAAAATTAGCCTCAATGTGAGAGATGTAAATCATAAATTGCCTCCTAGGAGTAAGATCATACCCTAATCTTTCATATGTGTCTTATGCTTAAGCTGAGCCATTTTATCAAAACCATATCAAGTACTTTTGCTTCTCTTGTCTCAGAGAGTAGAAACATAGACACTGGCCTTAGGAAAAAGGAAACACAAAATATTTTTTAATTACCACCACCTCCTAGTACAATCTCATTGCTATTTCTGTCAGACCCAGAAGAAAATCAGAGGTGATACAACTGCTCTCAGTGAGACCAAACATATGGAAGATTTATACTGATTTATAGCTTTTAAATGTATAACTGATATTTTAATTATGAAAACAGAATACCCAGAAACACACAAAGTATCTGAATTACAACAAAAAATGTCTCAACTTTATATTGAAAAAAATATTCTCTCAAGCTAACTCTCTGTTCTTTGTCATATTCTTTTAGTACTTAACTTCCTACAGAATTGAAATTTAGCTTATTTCAGAACAGGACAGTCAATAAGAGAATTTCATTTTGTCTATTTTCATAGCAGCAATTTATATGAGATTACATGTGAACTGCACCCCACAATAAAGTTAAAATTAGGTTTATAACTTACCTTGATACTGTGTTTCATAGTTGTTTTCATCAACCTAGTGGTAGATGATAGACTGACACATCAAAAGAATGGAACCTACTTAAAAAACTGTTGTAGAGGCTTTTTTCAAATGCTTCCCTCACTTCTAAGGTATGCAGGCACCCTTTCTCTCTTTTTTATTCACTGGGTTATTTGTATGGGAACTGAAGACATCAAAGGGAACATCCCTTTTCCTTACAGTGGGAAAGCCACAGAAGTCCTGTATGTAGGACCAGGGATCTGAAGATCTGGGATTCACTGCCTGCCTGGCCAAAGCTGTAACATAGATACGAACTTATGGGAGTGCCATGGAACTTCCAATGGAACTGAGGTACTACCTTTCTCTTTTTGAAAGCCCCTTTTTAATCGCTTTCAGAGCATGACACACATTGAGCATCTAATTCACTCTGTGGTGTTATAAAGTGTCTGTGTAGCTTGAAATCATTTGAGGGTCCATTTTCCTTGAGCTTAGTCATATTAATCCAATCTTTTCACCATCATGGAGAGTAATTATGGCTAGTAATATGCGTACTGCACCATCCTCATGTCAGCATTGTGTCATAAAGAGAATTGTTCATTAAGAGGTTGAACAGGGAAAGGTTAGATATTTTTAGGGGTTTCCATCTTAAAAGCATGACTAAAAGCAGTTGTGAGAAGTCCAATGGACTATGATTTGTGAAATGTGAAGTTTGCTGGTAAAACCAGACTGTTCTTGAAGGGAAGTCAAGTTCAGTTGAATGGTCAAAAGCCCATCATCCAAAGAAAAACATATTGGCTTCTGGATATTGTTTGAAAAGACAGAAGAATGGCAAACTGAATTACACAAAATTATCATTTAGCCTACTGGGCTGCTTTTAACAGCAGTTGATACTCAGTGCCCAAAGAGAACAGGCACAGTGGAAGATGAATATT
Source organism: Poecile atricapillus (assembly GCF_030490865.1). Classification (NCBI taxonomy): domain Eukaryota; kingdom Metazoa; phylum Chordata; class Aves; order Passeriformes; family Paridae; genus Poecile; species Poecile atricapillus. The sequence goes on along the minus strand of NC_081288.1, from coordinate 51,157,040 downwards.
GAGATGTGTTCCTGAACTTGAATACATGTTGCTTGAAAACCTCCATCATCCTTTTAGCTTAAATTCATGTCTTTTACTCCACAAACCAGAGAACAAGCTGACTCTGTGGACCATCAGAAGAACTACAAGAGCTGGAGGGATGATAAAAGAGCAGAGATATCTTCGGCTCTGTATGGATCATATCTCCTTCTCCTTTACCAAGGAATATTCAAAACATTAGCCAATGGATTTCGGTATTTTTTTAAAAGTTTGAATAATATATACCTATTCCTTGTGCTCACACAGTTGGGCATGAAATACAGTCAGAGATGTACAAGTATAAACTAGCTGCCTGCTGTTCAGTCCCACTTGAATAGGTACGTCAATGATTCATGCCTTTGTGGGTCTTTGTGGTTTTCTTGCCTCCTTGCACTCTGTTGGTAGTGCCTGAATGCACTGAATGCTGTCTGGATATCTGATCCACATTAAAATTTTGTACAGTTAATAATAGAAGTAGACCCAAATCTCTAACATAAAGTTTTCCTAACTACAATAGTAAGAAGAATGAAAATAAAAGTTTCACCCTAACAATGAGATGAATAGTGAAGATGAGTTCTAATGCATTTTAAGTTTAAAACCAGTGGATTTTTGATCATGGACTGCTAGTCTAGTCAAGTGTCTTGATCAGTATTTGCTAAAACAAATAGTTTCTCACTGTTTTTTCTCTAAGAAAGAAAGCACACGAATTTTGATTCTATAAAACATACCCTTCTTGTGTAAAACACATTTAAAACTAATAATAAATAGCGAAACAAAAAAAGTTTCTATGTAATGAAATGAAAATCACAACAGTAAATGTCCCAGAATGAAAAGAGGAAGAACAATGTATTCACTAATTTTGTGGCACCATTCCAAAGGCTCTGTGTTAATGATGTGTAATCACCAAGGAAAAGACAAGGAAAATATAAAATTATCTGCAGGGTGGAACAAAGGTTTTCAAAATCTTTTTAGATTTTCTGTTGACAGTTTTACAGAGGAGAGGAAATGACTTAAATAACAAGGATTCTTCTATGAAAAATGATTCTGCTTATGAGAGCCTCCTAAAATCATTGACATTCATGGAGGTTTAACTGAGAACCAATTTTTGTGTAAATCATGTGGTGCAACAATATCTCTGACACGTTAGATCTCACCTTATATATATATAAGTATAATACACAAAGTCATAATTATTTGCTTCTAGAGGTATGGCTAGAGTATTAAAATACGCTCCCCAGCCCAATTACAATGACTGAATACTCATTCAAAGAACTCTAACCAGGTATTCTCCACCCAGAAAAAAAATTAAAAATTTCTAGACTAAACTATTTTCCTGGATGCTAAATTAATATGACTTTTCTTAATGTGGAAAAGAGACCTCTCTTTTAATCTTGACTCTGAGACTTACTGGATCATAGTATCTGCGAGTCCTTAAAATGGCTGCAATAACAATGATCTCATAAGTGGGTTTTAGATTAATTAATTTTCTTTTCAGGTACTATGAGACAATCACCTCAACACTATAAACAGTTTAAAACACTCTGAAAGTGGGTGTTTTTGGAAGAAAAAATATACAAGTTGGTTGGGGTTTTTTAATAAATTCTGTTTCTTGTTTCAGTGCATTTACTGCCATGAAAAGCAAATTACTTTTATAATGAATGTTTTCCTATCAAAAATGTCCATTTTTATTAATTCGGTGGTATTTCTTACAAGTCTTACTGATAATTATGAAGTCAATACATTTTTGTATCTAACAGCCTGAAAAAGTCCAGACTATATTAATAATGGGAAAGCTACAGCTACTTAGATTATGCTCATAGAAATGATTTATTGTAATCTAACAACTGAGGATTAAAATATCCAAAATGGTCATACGCTGAAAGTGAATTTAAATAGATGAAATGTGGATTTAGGGTGCTACCTGAATTTTACTAAATGTCAGTTACTATCAAGTCTTCAGTCTTTTCTGTTCATACAACAGTACATAAATATGCAGAAAATAAAAATTATTTCTGAAAAAATAATAAACAATCACTTTCTTTAGGGTGTTTTAGGTAAATTCTGTAAATTAAAGAAGGCATTAAAATCTCTTTAAAATAGCTTCAATGAGTCTTTATCTTTTTTAAGAAAACAGCAACAACAAAGAATACCACAAGATTTCAGGACTAGAAGAGACTCTTTGAGTTTTACTTTTTGTTTTATTTCTGTAATTCACATCAAGAAAATCCCCTTCTAAGTTGTCAAGCTGTAACTTTAGGCAGACAAAATGTATAGGTGGTGGCTATTGCTTCCAGTGCTTCTACTACAATTCTTTTCTCTGTATAGTGAAAAGCTTTCTTTTCCATAGTTCATTCATGCTTACCTTAATTGCATGTTACCATTTTTAAAGAAATATGCCAGATATTTCTTCATTCCTGAAGTTTTTCCTGTATTCACCTTTTCTGGAGGAAACTTTCTTATACTTTTATATCATAAACCTCACTGCAGTTGTATAGCAAGCATGCCAAGCTATCAGCCACAGTCAGAACAGTGAGATACTTTCACTCCATGGATGTTCAGGGCATCGGTACTAGAACCCTGAATCCTTCAGCAGAACCTATATGGAGTACAAAAACTATATAGAGTACATTCATAATATACCAGTAAGCCACCAGAAATCAGATGGATTGCGTATCTCCAATATTCTAGGTGATATCTCAAAGAGCTATTTTAAAACTGAAATTGAATATTTCCCTATTTTAACTGGAAACACAATTTTAAATTTAAGATAATATCTTCTTTTTCTCACCTATGTTATATTCTGGTCATTCGCAGTCATACAGTAACCAAAACACTGAGCTTCTCTTCTCCTTTCTCATTTAAGTGATGGACACAAGACTAAAAAAAAAAAAATTCTCAATTGTTAACCACATGACCATATTTTTTTTCTGTATTTTCTAACATTTATTAGAATTTTCTTTCTATATTAGATTTTTGAAAGACATCGATCCTGTACAACTGCCCAGCCCTCTTGTAAACCCTATCTTCCTATTTTGTTTTTTGTGAGTAAAATACATGCCTCCTGTTGCTATGGAAGACTTGGAGTTTTGCATTTTTTCTTCCTTACCCAGTGTATGGGTTCAGCCATTTCTAATCACAGTATTTTTTTGCATACACCAACATCAATCACAATTTGCCTCTGAATTTGCATTATTAATTTCCCTTCAGATACTATGCCCTCAAAGCAAGGATTTTCATGGTATCCTACTCTGTACTTAAAACAGAAATATATATTGCTTTGCCTATGATTTCACTCTAAATCTTCTATTCAGAAATATTTTACTTAAATTTGGAAATTTGATTATTCCTGAGCATCAAGTCCATAACTATCTGTGCACTAAATTACAGCTGCATCAATTTAGAAATCACTTCTGCAAGTACTGTGTTGATTTCAATGTTTTTTTGCTCACATGTTGGGTTACTGTATTGGTTCTCCTCAATACTGGGGAAGACGTCTTTCCTATTAGACAGAAGGTATATTTATTGAATAAATGGATTTACTGTGAACACTTGTGGGAAAATCTCATTCTTCATTTATACTTCAAGTTTGTGGCAAGATCCTTGAAGCATATCGATGTTGGTGAAACACTGTACAGTTCCTTTTGTATATATTATTATTATTATTATACAATTGCTTTTCAAAGCTTCACATAATTAAGCAGTAAAGCATTGAAGTAGTGTTTAGTAAAGTTTTCACCATTAATTCTATTTCATAAGACCTTCATCTGTGTATTTCAAGAAAATATTAGAAGCATAATAAGGCATAAAAAAGACCTAGAACATCAAAGTGGCAATTGTTGACAACCTCCTTCCATGATAGGATGGGCTGATATGCTTTTCACTGTGTGACTGCGTTTTCATCAGCACACATACTCACATGCTTTCCTTCTGTAGCATTACTGTGCACTGTGTGATCATTTGGATCATTTTATGCTTTTTAACACAATTTTATATGCATGCATCCCAAGTGATGGCAAAGTAAAATGAACACCTATGTTGATCTTGGCATACATTCAGATTCCTGACTAGCTGGCTCCTCACTCCCCCAGTAAAATCAGCTTGCTCGGTAAAGCAACTGGACAACTATGACATCACAAAATAATGTCTAACAATTAGAAAATGTCAAGAAAAGAATTCAATTCACATAGCAAAATTAATCTGAAAATTGTGTGGAGAAATCAGCTCAAGGAATGCCATGAATGGCCATGGAGAGAAACTGAAATTTCATGTGCAAAGTTGCATATACTACTATTAACTGAAAAACCTTCATCATTTAGTCACAGAACTTGAGTTTTGTCAAAAAATTTTCTTGACTTTATAATTGTCTGATGAAAGGAAAAGCAGGAAAAATTTTGGCTGGGAAAAAAAAAAAAAAAAAAAAAGAGAGAGACTTTCCTTAACAATAAATTAACTAAATTAACTAGAAACAATTCTGAAATGTCTACCCCCATCTAGAGCATTCATAGAGTATTTTGTTTTGTTGCTCTTCCTGCTTTGGTAATTTCTAAATCAATGTACACTAATGTGTTTTTCAAATTCAAGAGTATCAGGAGAGCCATGCTTGAGTGGTGCGATCTTCAACTGGCATAATTAGGGCCCTGCCTGGGAGCAGACCCTTTAATAGAGCTGCACACTGAGTGGGGAACCATTCACACATTCCCTCTCAGCTCTTCATGAGCTTTTCTGGGCAATGAGCCAGCTGGGAAGAGAATCAGGCTGATCCAACCTGTTGCAAGAGCCCGGAGACGTGGCTCAAGGGGATCTCCCAGCTCTGCCGTGGAACTACTCACACAGCCCCAAGAGGAGCAGTCGCAGCCGTGCATGTTGGCTGCGCTGGGAGGGACAGCAAGGGGACAGAGCTTTCCAGCTGCTCAAGGAGGCAAATCAACTTCTCAGTAGTGCTTGGGGATTCCTACAGTTCAGAATCGAAAAAAAACAGTCCACTCATCCCATACACAGCATTATTTCCTGGTGTCAGACAGGCTGCAGGTTGTGCTGTGAAGGAAAGATGTGTTTGCTGGTCTGCCATGCAAGAGCTGCCATGAAAAGACCTAGACATCGTCTCTGAAGGTTTGTCTTTCTGAATCTGAATAAAGGACTGGACTGTGTGTTCTCCCTCTACTCCTAGTTCTCTAGAAGTACCAGAATCAACAAGAGAGAAAAGGGGAAAGGAAAGACATTCCAGTGATGTAGGTGATAATTCCTGGACAGTCACAGTAACAGATTGACACATCAGATTCTGCACAGACATGTATTCAACATTAAAATGCCCCTGGAAATCCCTGATCACATAATAATCCTGATTAGTATTCTGCACATTCAATACTTGTAAACAGAACTTGCACAATACCTCTTTTCTTGGAATCAAAAATATTTTATAGTATTGCAACAATGTTGTCAGGATAAAGCGGTAATCTCTGCATCAGCTAGTTTCTGGAGGTTTTTGTCTCTGTTAGATGCAGATGAATATATCATGTGATAACTTCTGTTCGAAAACTGCTAGTTAAAATTTTCCCATGTTACAAAGATCATGCATAAGGTTAGCTGGAGTATTTTATACTCCTGAAAATTACAATAAGAGATAACACCTCAAGGTGATGCATATATATTTTAAACTAAAAAGGAAACCATGCTAACTAATCCCACTTTCTTAGTAGATGTATATTTTTAATACTGGAAGTTTTCAAGAGTAAAATGTGACTTAAAGTAAATCTGTAATTAGAAGATTTTACAGCAAGGTGGAACATGATGCAAAATGTGGGTTTTCATTAGTAGAAAAGGTTATCAAAGACAGGACGTAATTCTTTGGAACAAGTTCTCTCTATACAAATAAGAACTTGCTACAAAGTTTGTGATACTGACACTTCCACTGTAAATGAAAGAAACAATATCCTGGTTTTTTGATTTGTTATTGCATTTATACCTCTTCCTTAACAGAACTCCACCATATAAGCTTGAACATGGATATTTCTCCTTTCCCTTCTCCCTACACCTCACATAAAAATAACTCCTTGCCTTCTTTCCATCTCTTGGGGTTATCCTTGTCTTTAGAGTGGGCATTACTGATGCAAATTTCTGCACGTCAGAGGATAACTGCATATTCCTCTGAATAGACTTACAAGGGAAAATGGGACTTACGGTTTTCCAGCAGCTATCTTCCTAATTTAATTTACCCCAAACCTCAATGTTTGCTTATATGTAGGCCACACATTTCCTCTAGAATTATACTCAAGAGGGAGAAAGACTGTTTATCACTACTCTCCTCTTACACTACATAATATGCATTTGCATCTTTCTATATCAGTGTTTTCTACCATGTACAAAATCCTCCTACTTCTTATGCTCTTATCAGCTTGCATTAGATAAACAGAAATATGCAAGATGCAGTTTATGAAAAAAGAGTTTTAAACCAGTTACATTTCTATTTTTGTTCAATGTAATGCAAAGAAAACTCTCTAAGTTACAACCATATTGAGTTTTTTTCTGTTTTTGAAACGGCACTTTTTGACTGACATTAAGCATGCACGGTTGAAGTCAAAGTGCATTAAATCAGAGGATATAATTTAAAAGCAGTGGGGTTTGCTTCTTTTTTCCCACATTCCCTATTTCTTATCTCTCATCAACTCCTTATATATGTTTAAAAAAAGTAACTAAAGGTTACAATATTAATGATATGTTTGCTTATTTATTATGTGCAATGAATTTTAAACTCAGGCCCATATGAAGATCCAAAGGGAGATGACCAAACTAGGAGAGAGTAAAGCAAGGAGACTAGGTTAAAAGAGACTATGAATATCTTTTCATGCTAAATTTTCATGCTAAATTTTTGCATTTTGAGTGTCTTTAATAAAAAGTGGTTCTTCTGATGTTATGCACCAATGAAATAAAAATTAAGTAATTAAACTTAAGTGTATACTTTTCCCAAATTTTATCAAATTATTACACTTCAGTGAAGTGCTTATGCTAAATAAACAAAGCTTACCATAACAACTCAACACTCCATACAGCATGATATTTATACAACTGGTTCGGTACACATTGAGCTTAACCCTTTGATTCCAGGAGTCATGATTTCATGACATGCCATCCTCTTATAGAATGCATTAGTACTGATGTTGAAACAACAAATCTGCAAGCCTGAAGGAAAAAACAACTAACCAATTCATTGTAGATATATTAAACTACAGGGCTGAAGATAATTATCTATTTATTCTAATTGATATAATGTTCACAATCTGACTCTAAGAAAATAAACTACTCCTTTAGAGACATTTACTGGAATAGAAACAACTAGGCAAATAAATACAATTACAACTGTGCAAATCACCATGTTTTGCAGACAACAGTATGTGTATCATGGACAGATTAGTCTAAGCACAGAGACTGCCTACCTGGAAGGGAAATAATTGCAATGCTGTACACGAATACCCACCAATGGCAGAAAATTGACAGCATTTACCTTTGGGTTATGCTTGTGCTCTCACAGTTCTTGAAGAACCCCAAGTCTCACTCATGACTGTAAATGTAATATGAAAATAAAGCCCCCAGTATTAAAACTCAAGCTAAATGATACAAGGTTCCTCAGTGGCTCTAAGGACAGTGACTTTCTGCCCTAGGAAAACAAACTACATGTTCTAAGTGCCAAGGTGACATTTTCCCCTGTTATGCCTACTATGGAAATTTGGTGATATGGAGAGAAATCCTTGAAAGCAATTAGTAACCTTCACCATGGATTACCATTATAACAAATTCTACAGATAAGAAAAATATTCTGAAACAAAAAATGGTACTACAAAAATCTTAACCTTACTAGAGCAATATTTTACTGAATGCACAGTAAAATAGTAAATGCTATTATCTCATAATATGCAGGTTAACATTACCCTCAACTCTCATCACAAACCCTCCATAGCTATTTTGCAATATGTCATTAATCAATGTATGTACTGATTGGATCCATTCAATTGGTACATCAGTGTAATGAATGGCATATATAAACATGTTTCAAATACATTTATTCGGATATCTATACATGAAAGTAAAATCACTACCACAATTGGTACTCAAGCTTGTCAAAAGGGATGTTTTTCTTCTTCTGTTTTACATAAGACATGCTAATGGTTATGCCATCTGCAGTGTGAAACCCAGACAAATGTAAATCAAAGTAATAGTAGATCAAGACAAGCGTCTATCTAAAACTGTAATTTTTGCAGGTATTCTGTTAACTCGCAATCTAAATATAAGCCTCCTGTCCCTGAAAATATAGGATAACTACTAGTTAAAGGTAACTTTTGCATTAGAAACTAAAACAAAAAAATTCTACACTTTTACAATCGATCACATAGTTAGTGGTACATTTGTAAAGGCTTTTAATGAAGACACAAAAGACACTCAAATTATTCTAGGAAAATTTCAGGAGTTCCCCTAAAGACATCACCTCAATAAAGCACAGTAGAACATGATGACTTACCCAACAACCTCTTTTTGCAAAGCTGAGGACATAAATTTGTAGGTTTCTTCAATCAGCTTTCAACTTGCTGATTAGCTAGTAGGTGCTGTAAGTCACTAAAATACTCGACACATTATGAAATAACAGGGAACATACATAAAAACACCATATGCTACTTCCCCCCCAGAAAAGATGGCCACTAAAATAAATACTAGTTTTTCCCCTCTTTGGCTCATGGAACAATAGAATAGTTTCCCTCAAACTACAGAGCACAAGAGAAGCACGGCAAGGCTTACTTAATAGCCACATTTACTTGCAGATGTGCGAGCTACGTTAAAAGATTTTATTGCATTTTTACTAGATTTATAAATATATTCTAAAATATCAACAGTTGCCAGATCAGTAAATTCCTCTGAAATGGAGGAAATTAGCTATGCACTAATTTAAAGTATTTTAAAATATTGGGGTAAGTCTGTTTTCTTAATCACAAACACTAGTACAAGTATTATTGCCTTATAACCCTCAATTTTGTCTCATAAACCTTATACAAATTTAGCTATTTCTACTGCTAGAAGATTTTGGCTAAAGTTACCATTAAATTTGGCATAACAAAATAATAATGCTGTATAATTTTATGACAGTATTTGGTCAAACAAGCAACACGATGATCAGAATGTGAATTTCCACTACATGATGAACAATGGACAGTAAGAGACAGAAAGAGAAAAGCTCATAGGACTCATGTCCAAAACCTTTATACATCCTCTTCACTAAAAAATAAAATTAAGATGTAGTTTGTGTTCATACCTGAATTTACATGGCATTTCATACATAAAACCAAAGTCTGGGAGAAAATTCCATTTTTCCTCTCCTTTAAAAATGAACCAAATGAAGTGTTCAAGTCCAAAAAGAGACAGTGTGTACACACTGATAATGGAAGAAAAAGTTGGAAACATAAGCAATAATCTAGGCTTTAGGGAGCATGCAACAATTCTGAAAATAAAAATATTTGCTTTCTTTTCTTCTTCCTGCCTCTCAAGTATGACTCATGAGATGCTGACTCCTCCTGGGAAACAAGTGATACAGCACTAACACATCAGCCCCTAGCTTTAAAAGGCATCAGGCCAGGGTTAGTATTTTGAGAGCATGAAAGCACAAGACTCCCTCTCTTCATCTCATCATCCTCTGTGTTCTGTGCATGACTGTCTTTTGCCTCCAAACATAGTTTTCTATCATTTCACCAATGCCTACTAGAAACAGTACACCCCAGTCTTCTTTAACCTTGAAAAGAAAGTATGTGAATGGGTAGAGAATGTTAAAAGAGAAGTCAGTAGTTCCTGGACTGTGCTGGTTTAAAAGGTGGAGGGTTAAAGTAAGAAAAAAATATGGAAAACATATACTAGGAAAATATCATTATTTAGGCCTGTTTCATATAGTTTCCTTATTGCACGGTGTTGGTCAATTTAGAGACAGAACATAGGGCTGGATGGATCTTGTACACTCCTTGTACAAGACCATGTTACCCTTTAGAATGAGGAGCTAGCAGAATGAAGTACTTTCACAATATTCCTTAACCAATCATTTTCATGGTTCAACTCTACAAGGCCACTAAATCCACTTAAAAAACTCACATAGTTCATAAGCTTCAACCTTTATGACTACTCTTCTTTTGTGTCTTCAGTGCAGAAGATATCTGATACAAAGCAAATGTGAATTTGCATTTACAAAGTCAAGGGTGGAAAGTTGAGAGGGTCCCAGGACTCAGCCTCAGCCAGGACTGGACTACAACTACAGTATGTCAGGATGCTATCATGTCATGTTTTCCTTTTTTCCATTTTCTTTAGTCATATTCCTAAATTCTTGTTTGGTTCTGAGCAAATAAATAAAACTTTAAAAGTATATTTGAAGAGAGCTGATCAGGAATGTGGAACTGTTTTCTGTGTCCAACATTGCTCCACCAAGTTTCACAAAGAAAAGGAGACAATGTGCATCACAATCAGAAATTGCCCAAGTGAACAAATTTCACATTTCCCTGGTGGAGAAAAAAAATACATTCTAGTGCCTGGGGTCCTCCATTATGCATGACAAAAACTAAAAATGAGATAAAAACACCCTACTCCATCAGAAAACAGGGGAAGTCCTGAGAGAATAAATGCTCACCCAGAAAAATAGATGTGAGAAAGAGAATGGTAGGATTTATACTTTTTTTAATATCCTGAGCAAAATAAAATTGTCTGCAACAAAATGTAATTCAGCAGTTAAGCTCCCATATTTGGTCTATATACAAGAGAGAACAAGTTTTGTCAGTAGAATGCAATTTGATATGGAACTCCGCATTAGGGATAAATGAATTAATACCTCATAAGAATACCACACTGATAAAATTTTCCAAGAATAAAACTCACTTTATGTTTTTACTAATGCATGTAAAATAACTTTTCAATAGAAGAAGTTCTGTTTAACCATTTGCAATCTAAAGCCCAACAACATCCTAATGTGAAATTTCATTATATATGTTTTTTTCTAAAATGGCAGAAGCAGCTTTCATAATTTCATGCACTTCTGTTGGTAAGTTTCCGAACACTTCTCTGCCACTTAGATATAGTACCTGTGAGGAATTTAGCTTTTCTTTTTTTTATCATGGATATTGTTTTGCTCCTAGTCTTAACATATTTTTACAATTTAAACCATGTACATATAAAAATCACATACCAATTTTGTAACATGTCTATAAAAAATTAATGTACCACAGTTCCTGAACTCAGACCTTTCAAGCATGTACAATCACAAAAGGCTTTTGTATCCTATAGTGAATTTTTTTCTGTGAAGTCAGCAGCAAGAATCCTGTAACCTGCAGCATGTGAATATGCACATACATGGCATTAGAGGACCGGCACCGACATACACCCCTCACGTGTGAGCCAGCACGGCACTCTTCCCTGAGGTTAAGGTCCCAAAAACAAGGAGACTTTACTAACCTGCAGCGGTCTCTGTTTCTCACTGCCCTTAGGAGATTTCAGTCCACTTGTCTGTTGCTGTAAAAGCAGCTGCCTTGCTGCCTGGAGTGCCTAAAAGTATATTATAAAAAAAAAAAAAAAAAAAAAAAGGGGTAAATAAATTCGACCAATTCCTAGAAAGAAATTACTCATTGCTAATGTTAGGTAAAAGTCCAATTGAACAAACAAAATCACCTCCTATTTGATTTGTATTTGCTAGATTTCAGACTTCAGGGTTATTTTTTTTTACTTAAAACATTAAAAAAAATATTCTGAAAGTACATATATAGGACTTCACTAGAATTTATGGATGTACATGAAATCCTGCAGGAAATAAAGTTAATTTGTTTGAAGTGCTTGAAGAGGAAAAATCATAAACTGCATCAATAGCCTCATTTCCACAAGGAACTTGTCTTTGAGTGTTCAACTAAAATGCCCACTCCCTTGCAAATTATCATTCAATTTGCATTTTCGTATTACAATTTGAAGTAAAAGCAAGTAGACTTCAAGTGTTACCAGAAGCTGTAATTAAATTTGACAAATCAACATCAGATTATCTTGAAAGTGAATTAATAAGGATATTCATTGAAGATTAAAAACACTTTTTGTACTTACAATTCAAGGAGAAACCTCTCCTTTGACAAAAAAAAAGAGTGCAGTTTTAATGCCAAATAAAAATGAGTGGTTTTAATTTGCATTCTTAGGAAAATCAGAGAACAAAGAAATTATTACTCAACCAACCAGATCAGGCTCATGGATGACAGTATCCCAATCAAAATAGAAGATGTTTTCATTTATTTTACGTTTTCATTCCAGCTCAGCCAAATACAGTTAAACATATGAAATGTAAACAAACATTACACTTACCCAAAGAATGCTAATATATATTATTTTTCCTTATAAAATTATTCTTAAAATACCAAGTGTTATAAAGTGGTATTTAATTAGAAATACAAAAAACCAAAATGAAATCAACTGAAAAACCTGATTCAAAACATTTCCACTAAAACTACCTGCAGAACTCATTTTTTCCCCTCAGAAAAATCAGCTCAAAAAATAGCAGTTACAGCTTACAATACATCACGCTATTATTTCTGTTATTAAAACCTACTGTAGATGGAATGTACTGCAATAAATGTCATTTGATCAATGTTGCCTAAAATAATAAAGATTCTCAACTGATAAAGAAAGGTACAATTTTGATTAGACTCAAATGAGCTGGTTTTTAAGATAGTTTCTAGTATCCATGACAACAGTTGCTTTGACAAGATGTGCATATGGCATTACACTGCCAGCTGGTGTGAACAATGTTTGAACTACTGCATTGAGATGCTGAGCAAACAGAAAAAGTTGCCACGTCTTAACCCTCAGGGAAGGCAGTCATCCCCTGATCAATTATGAAAAGACAGAGAGAGGGCTGCTACAGTCTGGCTCCAAGCAAGTTTTCTGAGAAGGCAGGCAGACATAGAAAACCAAAGTAAACAAAGTGAATGCACTAGTACCATCTCCTAACAACATTGATTCGTCTCCCCATAGAAGACCCTGGTACAAAGTTTGCAGAGCAGACTTTTAACATTTGGAGACATTCCCACAACAATCCCTGTATTGTTTCATCAAATTCTCAAGTAATTACAGGTCAGCTTTACAAAGAGTATACATTCCTCTGAACCTAAGCAATGAGACGCACAGAACTATCTTCTCTCTGCCAAAAATAAATAAAAAGTTAACATATTTAAAAGTGCAGTTGAAATATTTTGTTACCAAGGAACCACTGGGTGCATGATCTCTTCTGCACTCACAATTCTTGAGCATATCCTAAAGGACAGTCCTTCCCTGCCTGAGATCAGAGTCAAATGCATCTGTTGATTTCAGGGGCACCACGATTTGATCCCAACTTCTTGCAGTGGCTTAAGCAAAAACAAATTAAAAACACAAATCTGTGGCAAATTTCTATTCCTTAATCCCTAGTGCTCTCCAGAAGGAAAACTTGAATGGAAGCAAGAGAACTAGTGCACTCCTGAATTCACAGAATTGTAGAGGAAATCTAACCTCACCACTTGCGGTGATACTGCCAGGAGAATAAGAGAAGAGATCTGGAGTGAGAGGAAATGGAAAAAAAACCAAACATATAGACAATAATCTTTTTTTTTGGTAGTTGCAGAAATCCTAATCTTCCTCAGAAGGAAAGTCCTCACATCAATACAATAAAACAAGAAAGTAAGCATCCAGTAAAGCTGTACATTTACAGTACTTGAAAATTAGAGAATTATAGTGTGCTGTAGCTTAGATTTAATCTAGGAGTATGATTTCAAATTGTGGCTAGCATACTCCCGTGGAATGAGCCTAAGAAAGTATGACTTCCTACAGCTAACTACAAAAAGAGTCACACTTCATGAAAAAGCAAGGCAGCACAACAGGATATGCTTGCATAAAAGGCTCTACTACTTAAACTATTTTGATTCATATGTGCTGGTTGGGATATCTCTAAAGGAGTAAAGGCTTATCTTTTAATACAGAATGTCTTATAAATGATGACTACCTGAATACTTCAGTGATTTTATTGTGGCAGTTTAGATTATTGTAAACACAGGAGATAGAAGAAGAACAGAAAACAATTTCAAGAGATCAGAGATGATTTAAAACTCATAAGGAGAAATCACTGTCAGCCTTTGTTCTTAGAGCAGTCATCATATGGCATTTTTTTCTCCCAGTGTGCTGCTTAACTTTACATTTTGCTACACAGTAAACAATTTCCCAGAAACACTGTTAATTTCAAAGCATTATTACTGACATTATTGAAAAGTGAAGATCATGAGACTATAAAACATTAGCTCTAAAAATTCATTTGCTGCTATTAAATCTTTGCAAAGAGAATTGACAACTTGAAAGTATATTACAAAATTCTAACATCTACACTTCCAGTAAACACCTATCTCATGGACCATTTATAAATTTCTCTGACAATAATTTGTGATCTAAAAACAGTGTAATGAACAAAAAATATCAGATGCTTTTAAATCTGGGAGATCAAATTAATGTTGAGTCCCACCTGAAAGTTAAGTGCAGAAAGAAGATATTCTAGGGCAGTCAAAATTGTATCTAGTTTCCAAGAACATTTGTTTCAAATTTAGTAGGAACTTTTCCTTAATTAAATTATGTAAATTAGTAAAACTGTAAGAAAATCAGTGTAGACAAAAGCAATAAAAAGAACTGAGGATTAGAAATTATTTTAATTACATAAATGAAAATCATTATACTGCTTTAAGTAATGCCTATATAGAAGGAAAATCTGGGCATATGGTTTCCAGAACTCACTGTGTCTTCTAGTAAAATATTTATTGGGAACACTACTTCTTAATATTTACTATGAAGCTTTGGCATAGCTAAAACATAAGCAGAACAGAAATGAAAATAATTGCATATAACTCACACTATTAAAGTTGATAAATTGTGGTAGATTTTGCCATTTGTTGGCAATAATACTAGAAGATATAACTTCCTTTCATTTTGTATTCCAAACCCTTCTATTTGATGTAAGCATGATTCAAAATTATTTTTAAAGCTTTACCATTTTAATAAAGTGAAAGCTGTCACTTAAAGATGGTAAACTTATTACTTTGGTTTTTAGAAATTAAATATATGTGTATTTTTAGGAAACAGATGTCACTCATATCCTTCCTTTAAAACCAGGAATGTTTAACCTATCAGCCTGTTGCATTTGAGACGTTAAAATGAAAAATGACATCTATGCCCATTAATATCGTCAATGTATAAACAGCACAGCGTGACACATTCTTGAGAGCTGAAGGCTACAAAATCTCTCTGAAACATAAATAACAAAGCACTCAGAAGGATATTTGATGTTGATATTCATCTCTGAGAAAAACACTGCTGCCTGGGCTTCTTATGAAAATAGATGCAGCCCAAATGGATCTCCTGTAATTGGTTTCAGATAGCGAGGTCAAAAGAAATATGATACAAGAAACTATTATGTGGAACAGGCGAAACAAGAATGTTTATACAGGCACTCCCTATTTATACTGACAAGAGGTGTATACTCTGAAGATAACCAAAACCAAAACACTTGCCAGAAGTCAACCAGATTCTTTTCTTTTCTAATTCCGAATCCCTATTTTATTTTTTCAAATGACTGCATACCCTAAAATTCCTGCTGAACGTAAAATACGTTTCTGAACATGAAAGTTTCCAAATGGCTGAATATGTCAAGCGAGAGTCATCTCGCTGGTAGCACTATGCAACCGAAACGTATCAACATGCTAAGCTGGATTTAAGGCAAAAGACTGCTCTGTACTGGTTGAATAACAAGTTAACCAAATGATTACATAGCTACATTTATTATAAAAGCACTTCAGGATAACCTCTAACCCTTTATAACCTGCTCAGGGCCTATTCTCCCAAAAAGAATTACCCATGTAACAAACCCTCAAAAGATAGTGACTGAAAGACAACATTGTTCAACTCTTCCTAATAGCACTGATATTGCTAAACCTTTGTCTCTCACTGATTGTGTTTGCCCAGAAAGTTCTCTAATGAATATCAGAGTCAATCAGCACAGCAGCTTATAATCTTTCCAAATGGAGTAGCAAAGTAGTTAGCACTATTCAAAGCTGAATTGAATTGAAGATGATCCAACTCCTTTCCAGCAGCAGTCTCTCCAGTAACCTCAATGGAGAAGGCAAACTCCCATTTTCCCCAGTGAACAACACTCTTTTTTCTCTAAGCTGCACGAAGAAAATTGAGGACAAGCCACACCAGAAAGCCCACCTGGATGTAACAGAAATCTAACCCACAAAACCTGTCTGATTTCACCTACGAGAGACAGACTGAACAATTTTTATAGTGTTTGCCTATAGAAAAAGATCAGATAGCTAAGGCTGTTGGCACCTATCTTGAGGAATATATTATCTAAAAAAACTAGAAGGATTTCACTCAATAACCCATATCAGACTATGCTAATACTCAAAGAAAAAAATAATTTTTGTCTTCTGAATCTAAATTAGGGTGCCTTGCCTTGTAGTAGAACACAAACCTGGAAGATATCACAATGTTTGAAACTGCATTATGCTCCAAAAGAAGAGGCAATAGTATTTGACACTGTATAACAATCCCAAGTATTCCTACCACCAGGCCGCTAGACAGGAGGACAAGAAGTTGTAGTGCCCACCAAATGCAGTAGTAGGACCAACTCTACAGAGTGGGATTAAGTGAACATTGAATATGTTTGAAAACATTTACTACGTTAACACTACAGGAATTTGTGCAAATGATTGATTGGCTCTTAGGAGCCCAGGCTGCCCAGCTTTTCCAAGACTTGGAAAATTCTCCATTTGTTCGAGACAGCAATGCTTCATGCCTGGGGAATTTCAAAATAAAACAGCAGAGCACATTGAGGGTTGGGGGCAAGTAGGGAAAGACATTCTGGATCACAGTTTAACTTACTTATATTCCTCAAGTGCTTCAGCTCAGAAAACATAAGAATATCCATGGATATGGCTCTCATTTCTTTGGATTAAAAGTACTTAGAAGTAGGTTGGTAGGTTGGTTAGTTGGTTGGTTGGTTGGTAGCAGGGGTGATCATGTTCATGTGTTTTGTTTTCTTAGGCTGATACTGCCAGTTTCAGTTTATTGATGCTCTGATTTTGATTCAGATTTGTGGTCTTCCCTGCAACACAAATGCCACTAGAAGAAATGATCCTCAATCTACCTGAGCTTCTGTTCTATCCTGATGTTATCCATGTTGTTAATTTTCAGTTGAAGAGAAAAAGTAACAGTAATAAAGTAATAAATGCAACATGAAGTCTTATAATACTGTTTAATAAAAGGAAATTAATCACATAATTGTCATAAACCTATTTTCAAACAGCAATCTATCAGAGAGAAATTATGCATCTGTAGTTATTGACCTTTCATTTCACCATGACTGATTTGTAATTAGACTAGTTTTGTGAAAAATAATAGTTAATTACCAGAATTTTTTTCACTCTAATTGTTTTGGCATTTTTTGTTGTTGTTATTGTTTGGCTGGGGTTTTTTTGTCTTTTTTTTGTGGGGATTTTTTGAGGTTTTTTTGGTTTTGGTTTTTTTTTTTTAGTTTAGTGTCTTCCTTTTTTTCCTGTGTGAAGGATGCTAAATAAATACAGGGCACTAGTAATTAGCAGTTTACATATTTCATTTTATGAAGCCAATTTAGCTTCTCTCCCTTTAACCCAATTTAATAAATTCTAAAGACTTTTGCAAAAACAACTTTTTAATTTTCTCTGCCCATTATTTGACTGACCAAGAACTAGAAACAAAACAACCATAACAGTTACATGCTTCAATTCCTGGTGGCATTAGCAGGAATGTCTTCCCTATAGACATAGTCTGCATTGGTCATTAGTGCTCCATGTCAGACCATGCATAACGTGTTGCCTGACAGCAAATCCAAATGTTTTCTCCAAAGCTCAAACCAGCTGAAGAATGCAAATGTCAAGGGTTAGGAGAGATGGCGGCTCACAACACCAAAGTTGTGCTCGAACCTGACAATCTCCCTTTCATCCCACATGCCTGAACTTAACTTTCCTTTTGTACAAACAGAAGCAATTTACTCTATTTCTTTCCTCCTCCTTACATTACACAGTGACCAACTACATTTATGAAATTAAATTTAAAAAAAAAATAAAAAAAAATTCACTCATAAAAAGCCAGCAATCCAAGCTCACAAATATTCTGACACTGCTAAATTCTTCCATTGGGTGTGATTTTTAAAAGACTGGGATATGTAATAGCTAAACAGGAGAGCTCATCTCTTACATGAAAAGAATGTGATATTGGTGGAATGTTCCAGATTTCCACATGAAAACTGGTATGATCTATTTCCAATGAAAATCTGATAACTGATATATAAAAACTATCTAAGTATGCAGGCAAAGAAGAACAGTCAATACAGCTATCCCATATGTGAAGGCAGAAACAAAAAAAAATCCTTCAAATTATTAAAATATAATATGATATATGATATATGATGATATATTATATATATAATATAACATAACATAATATAACATAATATAACATAATATAACATAACATAACATAACATAACATAACATAACATAACATAACATAACATAACATAACATAATATAATGCAAGTATACATAGGATTTGAAAAAAGTTGGTTTAAAAAGTTGGTTTTGTCTTATTGGCTATAAAACCTAATTTCAATTAAAGCATTCAATCAAAGTAGTCTTGACTAAGGTAGAATAATAGATGATTTGATAATTTGTAAGTAAGAAAGGAACTGATTCAAGTTAAATCAAGGTTGATCCCATGTGTATTAAGATGAAAATTTGGAGCAACTTTGGGAGTGGAAAGAAACAGAGTATCAAACAAATCATTGTAACTATTACATGGCTGTTAGAAGGCAATAGTTCTAACTGATAGAAATCTGAAAGGAAATTTTAAAATTATAGACAGTGAATTAATCATGGTGATTATTAATCAAATTATTAACAAAAAATCATCACCAAAATATAAACTAAACCAAGAAATAAGACAAATACAAACCAGAAGGAAGCATGCACTCAAACTTTTTTTTTCTAGTCAACAGCATGATTCCCAGAATAGAACCTCAAGTTTGAGAAGACAGATCTGAGGACTGATTAGTCTTTATTAAGTCATACAAAAAAGTAAAATAGCATGCGAAGAACAAATGTCAAAATAATTTTACCCTAAAATAGCCCTATCCATTTATAAGTCAGAATGAAATATGTCTGTCTTTACAATTTATTTTCAATTGGATTCCATTCTGCACTCACTGGTAAAGGTGTGCTGACATGAAGTATCAGAAGCACAGATTCCTCATCCGGGTACCCTCCTTTCAAGTTAGTAACCAAAACTACCCATCAAAGAAAATGGATCTACATGGTACCAAAATCAAATAAAATTACAGTAATTATACTAATCAAACTCTCTCAGCCAATCCAAGTATGAGAAATTACATATCCATTGAAGAGCCACTGATTGAAAGGGCTCCAAATATTTGAATGATAACAAGTTGATTTACCACTGCCCTTAGAAATCCATATCCAGAGGAATGACTGAGATTGTAACCATGAAAGGAAATATTATCAAGATGATCATATCAGGCTTTTACTGTATGGGAGGAAGGCACAAAAGTCATTATTGAAATATCCAGTTGATTATCAGTGAAGAAGAAAAAGGTCATGACTCGGTTTTACATTTGATATTATAAATTTAGAGGGTGTTTTAAATAATTTTAATAGTTCTAATTATTGACTTTTAGTTCTTACAAGCGCATAATTTAAAGAAATCTTAAATTTAATATATATAACTGTGATGAAAACCATGCATTGAAGACATAAAAAAATCCTGTTGTACAATTATGATAAAAGTAACTGGGATATGAAAATAGAAGTGTCATATACAAAACAGATATTTTTTTACTTTCCTCAACCTTTTAATGACTCAGTGAAATGTACCCAGCTTGGGACACAATAGTTCAAAGAGGTGAACCATTTTACCAGTAAGTAGATAAGAATGCTAATACGATGACAATGAGAAAATCCAGCATATGGGGTAGCGAAAGTCTAATCATAAGAACAGAAATAAACCCCAACCCTAAAGCAGTAACAGTCATCAGCAAGTTTTTGCACATTACAAATTAATTGTATTCCATAGAAAGGACAAGCAAAAACGGCCTTAAGCTAAATCCAGGGAGATTTAATTAAATTTAAGAAGAAACTTTCCAATGGTAGAGTAGTGGAGGAGTATAATAAATTGTGTACATGCTGCAAAATCATTATTGCTGAACCTGCTCAAGAAGCATCTTAAGGAACAGTTAAGAGCACCGATTCTGCTCTGGGACGCAGAAGATCTTTAGAAGTGTCTCACAGCCCTGTTTTATTTGACTGTGTGGCTCCTGTGAAGCATGCCAAGTTCGGATTACTGTGATGTCTAACACCTTGCTACATTTCAAATAACACCATGTTCTCATAAACTGCATATCATGAAGCTCCAGTATGGTTTGTTTCCATGGTGAGCTAACAGCAGAGGATCAGCAAGAGCTGCACATACAGAGTTGCTCTTTGGAATTTTCCGACCTTACATGACCACTTTTGTGTTTATGAGACTATGCTTGAAATTTTGGACTGAACAGAGAAATAGTATATACAGAACAGGAGATGGCTTCGAAATAAATGCTCTAATAAGTGCCCTAACTGCAGTCAGAGCCCCTGATCAGGATTCTTGTGTGCTCACCTCCAAGTATGGGCACAACAGTAGCAGAAAACAAGATATTCTTGTTTATACAATTCTTATTACAAATATCAGAGATAAGGATGAAATGGAGAACTAAGAAGAGGAGAGAAAGATAAGACAAGAATGAGGGTCCAAAGAAGTACTAGATCAACTTAAGTCAGACATGTACATAAATTAAAAAAAGTAAAAACAAACTGACCCATTTTTTGCTCATGTATTTAATGAACTATTTTGAACCAAAGTCACTATGTAATCTCAGCAACATTAGGAATCAGTCTATACTGCTAAAGCTAAATCAGTTGAACTGAAATCCTATTGCACATATATTTTATTTTTTTTCTTACAGATATTTTTTGTGATCCTTTCTAAAACTTCAGTTAATATAAACTAAACTAAACTAACAGGAACATATTCAATAAAAGAATGATTAGGGGAAGAAACAATAAACATTGATGCAAAAAGGCAATATAATAATAGCCATTTTATCTGCAATCTTTCAAGGCTTTTGAGAAACTATATTTTTGAAACAGAAGTAGAGCTTGGTCTGCAGTTACAAAAAACCAAACAAGACAGTAAAGTTTTTTCTTGATACGAGATAAAGCGAATCATGCAAATAAAAATTATGCTCATTTCTATACACTAAACTTACCAATGGTGGCATTGGGCAATAGTTCTGAATGCGCTGAAAACAAAAGATCTGACCTAAACTCCTTGGAATAATTCTGAGTACTAAAATCTGGTATTAAGTGTGGACAGTCAGACTCCAGAGAAACCTCTGTTCCATAACCACAAGTTGGTTTATATGTTTATATAAAACATATAAGTGCTATCTGCACTTGCAGTCCATTCTGACCTGCTTGACCTTATTACCATTTCAGCTTTTCTCTTGTAGTGCTTATCTACCTTTTGGTGCATTTCATGATGATCTAGCAGGCACAATCCAACACACAGACCTCTGCCTCTGAAGAATACCAATCTTCAGGTTCTTGCTCTAGTTGGCAAATGAATTGAATGTTTTGAAGGGTAGCCTTAACAGTCCATATAGACAGTGCTACTGAGAAAGAATTCTCCACTTTGGGGACTTCTAAGAGTGAAGATTATAAAAAGAGTGAAATGACAAAGAGCTTTAATTTTAAGCTAAAATGCAAGTATGGAGAGACAGAGAAATGTCCTCAGGCTCCTCATCCCAGTTTCAGTCCTTGTGAGGACATCTAGTAGGAAGTATATTCTTCATGATTAGAAACTTGCAGGGATGAAAAAGAAAAGACCTGAAGCTATTAAAATTGTTTTGCAGAGAGGAATAAAGATATTTTGCAATTCCCAGGGCATTTAGGTGCTGGAGAAGCGACAGCAACTGTTCAAGGAATTCCCAAGTAACATGCATGAGCAATGCAACAGGTCAGGCATTTGAATTAAAAGGTATATGTTTCTATCACACTTCATCAAGCTCACCCAGGAAAAAATTATCCTTTTTATACTGCCTTGGTATCTACAGTAATCTTCCTAAACAGCAAGCTAATCAAGGAATTATAATCATAAATATGCTCAGGGGCATTATCACCTTTAAATGCATTTGTAAAAGCAGACACACCCAGCTATGTTGGTGCCAAACATATGTATTACTTCACATCATTTAAAGTCTCTTCTGGTATCAGACTTTAAAAATTTCCTTTGAACCATGCAGCATATATTACATAATAACTATCACCAATATGCACGTAAGAAAAAAGCATTGACAACCTAGTGCATGATCAAAATCAAGTTTAGATATAAATTTTACTCCATATATTGCTTCAATATAGTCTTATTTTCCATAAATCAAAACTTAATAATCAGGTTTTTATTGTTTTAGTCCTCTGTCATTTCATCAACTTACTATGGTCTAAACTCAGTCACTAGTCTTGTCTTCTAAAGACACTCCTCTTTATACATTGTACAGGGTTCAGATTTCATGTCCTAGCTTCTAGTTTCCTAGTCCAGTTTCTCCTTTCTACCATACCTTCTTTTCCCTTTTTGGTACATTTTGAACCTCAGCAAACTGTAACTATATTGCCTTTTAATTTAATTTACTAGGCAGGATACAGTGCATCTTCCCTGTGAACACTTGTCCATCTTACCATCACTTCCTCATATTATGAGTTTCAAGTATCACACAAAACACAGATATATTCCTGACTAGGTATCGCAATGCTGGTACAGTGTTACAATCTGCAGTAAATTTTAATTTAGCTGTTATTTTAAAAATTTATGTCATCTATTAGAGATGGATTTTTAAATTTGCAGGACAAAATGTAGATAATTTCATCTCTGAGATTTGGGGGAAAAATACATGACAGACATCACAGTGTCATAGTACTTTTTGTCAGAAGGTCTTGCCTTTTATGAGAAAGCCTTCTGGATAATGCTTATTCATCTAGTGCAATTCCCAGGGCTCTTCTTGTGCCATAGGACAGTGGATTGAAGAATAAAAACAGGAGAGAAACTATTTTATGTGAGGACTTTGGGATGGCTTTGAAATACTTTCTGGAGCACAGTTTATGGTATGAGGCTTATGCTGCTACCTGGAGAAAGAGCTGTGGCCAGCAGGTGAAACAATCTTTGATTTTAGATGAATGTCAGAGGTTCTCACCCTCTTCTCCACCAATCCCCAGGTTCATTAATAACACTAAGACATGAACCCTGCAAGCACTTTCATGTATAGAGTTACAAAAAATATAGGGAGTGCATTACAGAAAAAGGTATGATGACAATATCATTTTTACAAACTCTCTCAGGCTTCACCTACACTGAAAACTGGAGTGACAGAGAATGTGATTTTCCACAGTAGCAAGCTGCAAGCAGCAAGCGCGGCTCTGGGTATGCATTTTTTACCTGTGCTGACCCATGTTCTCCCAAGCTATGCCCTGGCACAGTTCTGCAGTCAGACTTTTCCAAGGACCATTTGACTATGGAATTGGGTGCAGCTATCCCAATTTTGGGGACTAAAATGCTTATTAGCTCGTGTGTCTCACCCTGTCTCAACTGCTAAGTTTAGTATCCAGGATCTGGACGTTTAATTTACTAGTGAAGATCATGGCTATGTGCTCAAAACAGTTGAGCCATATGTTGTTTTGGAGCCTCTCTTGGCAAAAGCAGCCAGGTTAAGATTTTGGGATGGCTTGTGAGAGTGTCAAAGAATCTTAATTTCATATCTGAATGGTTAGGAAAACAAATTGTTGTCAGAAACAAGAGCAGACACTCCAGAGTGGGGGAATCAAGACTCCTTTCATTCTGAACTGCTGCATCCTGAACCTCTCATGGTGTACCTGCTGATGATTTTTAAATACCAGTTTTATAGGGACACAATATGCATCTGGGCTGAGCTCTACTGATGAAGGTCAAAACAGTCACTGTATTAAGAAAAATCTCCATTTCTTTCATCAAAGAAGCAGTGGTAAAAAAAAATCCAAAACAACCAAATCCAAAGCAAAAAATCCAAACCAATTCCAAGGCATCTGTTTCCAGACCTACCATCAATCAAATCCACAAAAATAGTACCATATAATAATTTCTGTAAATACTAAAATGGTTGATAGTATTTATCATGCTCATGTTTACGCACTTAAGACTGAGTATTCAAAGTTATGCATTTGACAAAGGGTCTAAAGAATGTAATTTTCAGAGCTCAGGTAAGTCACTAACTCAGAGAGTACCCCAGATTTGAATGCTGGGACAGAACTCCATCTGCTACTGGCAAAGAAGCAAGCAGGTTATTCAACAAAGGTGACTGGTACTCTGGAAGCAGATAACAGAGAGCATTGCAAAGGCTCTGGTGTCTCACCAGTGGCATTTGCACAAAAACAAGTGAAAAGATTAAAAAAGGTCCAACTTCAAGTACTTCAGGGTTTTTAATTATGGTTACTTTTATTTTCTTATTTTAAGGATACTACGAAAATGAGATTTTTTTCAGGAAAAGCATACTGTGATAATGAAAAGTGTTAGAAATATATTTTAAAACAATTTCATCATCAGTAGTACTTTTTTTTAGATTTTTCTGCATCTGGCTAGAGATTCTGTGCCTCTCTGAAGAATAACTAAATTATTCCATCACTGCTATAATAGACACGGAGAAAAGGTGAATCACAGAAAGACTACAAGGACTAAAACTATACATATTAAGGACAACTTTTAAAACTTTTTTACAAGTTCAAAGAGAACAGCACCAAAATAAAAACAATGGAAGTAAGGTTGAAAATAAATTAAATTTCCTCCCAATTGGAAGGTATTAAAAAAGATTCATATAGTAATTTATATTTATAAATATAAATTTTATATTTCTATATAATTTATATAGAGTATAAAAGTCAGACCAGCACAATATCATTGAAAATAGATATTTTAATGACTAGAGATGATTATGCTACTCAAGAAAAAAAATTAATTTTACTTACACTGACATCCTTAATTTTCAAGGCAAGTGTTTCTCTGACTAGTCTGACACAGTTGAAGTAGTATAGATAGTCTCCCTTCTATAGCAAACATTGGTAGACTCCAAAGTGACCTAATAGGCACCATCCTTTGAAATTTGAACACATGGAATTCACTGAAGCTTTTACATCATCTTGCAAGACATGAGCCCCATTTAAAATTATTTACATGGGAATTAATAGCATTCCAAAGTAGATATTTTGCAACAAAGTTAAAGTTCAAAAAAACCTAAGAGCAATGTCTGTAGGAATTTTCACCTTTTTCAACCATTAAATTTGTTGGAAGAAGTGATTTCTGAAATTTTGCCAAATGGAAGTGGTAGCAACCTTAGCATTTGTTTTCCAGGTTGTGAGTTTTTTTCAGACTAAGTTTTCTTAACATTTCTGCATTTCCACAAGCCTCTGATGCAATTCCTTATTTAATCTCTGTTCTAGAACATATTTTTAAAGTTTTTCAAACATATTACCCCATATTATTCATGGCATAGCAGAATTCTGATTTTGGTTCAGTTTGGGTTTTTTTCCCTAGGTGTCACAAGAAGACAAAACAATGACACCTAAAGCTTCAACAACATAGTTTTATGAAAATTGAAAATGGAAGATAAGGAGAAGAAAGTTTCTATTTGAGAGAAAACGAGGGGATTTAGCAATGTACATTCACACAGTCATAAATTACCATGTTGCATCTAACCTATCATAAACCATACATATTCTGCCACACTGCAATCCAGCTTCAGCAAATTTCCTGAATTTCTCAAGGTTTTGGAAACCAGAAACCTGGAAACCAGAG
The DNA here is from genome assembly GCF_030490865.1 of Poecile atricapillus. NCBI lineage: Eukaryota > Metazoa > Chordata > Aves > Passeriformes > Paridae > Poecile > Poecile atricapillus. Next base: position 51,131,000 of record NC_081288.1, on the reverse strand, counting down.
GTAATTCAACATTTCACATGACAGCCTTTAATGCATCTTCAAATTTCAATAATTAAAAGGAACACAAACATAGGAAGATATCTGGTCCTGTATCCAGAGTTTAATTTCTGAAAATGTTTTCTTTACAGAAAGGAATAAAAGCTTCTGAAAAGCAAAGGAAGAAGGGACAGGTTAAATCTGTGTTAGATTAAATGCTCATACATTTAAGTTTTACCATATGTTGATTGTCCAGAACATTATAAATATAAATGAATATAGAATATCTTTATATGGAGGGGTACAGTACAAATTATCTGCAATTAAATCCTGCCCTTGCTGATTACTCTATGTGTTCAACTGTCAGTCTCTCATGTCTACTCACACTGCAGTTAATTTCAAGCAATATCCAAAGGTATACAGATTTCAAACAGATTTGAAACCCTTCAGTCAAGTAAAGAAGAAATGCAAGGTAACAGTGAAATTCAAAGCACAGACGAACTCCATTCTGCCACAAGACACAAGAATGAAGATGATGTTAATTAACAGATATGTTAATTTGACTGGAGCACCTTCCACTAAGGGTTAACATTTCTGTAAAATCCTCAAGTCAGATACAAATGTTTCTGAACACCACCACTCCTCTCACTCCTCTCTTTTTTTTCTTTTTTTTTTTTTTTTTCTTTCTGTTTAATGTTAATGGAAGATGCCAGATGGATGGTTTTGGAGATTAAAATGTCCTTTTCCTATGTTCAGGGGAAGTTCAGCATAGTCAGCTGCAGAAGGTACTAAATGCAGCCCGTTACTGCCTCCTTTCAAGGGGTATAAAAGTAATTCTATTTTCATGCTCTTTTACTCTTCATTTCTTGTACTGATTATACCAATTAGAGCAGTCCTCTTAGTGATGCGGTCATCTGCCTTCTAGAAATCTTACCTGCCTGTTTATATGCTTGCAGGTACTGACAGCTGCAGAATGAATTTGATACAGATCATTTAACTATCCCCAACAATGAGCAAGGAGATAAGAAACAGACTGAGTGGTAAACACTGTTGAGTCATTTATACCATTTCTTCCTTAGTGTGCTCTTTTACTATGGAATACAGACTGCATAAACTTTTTTATACATATATATATATATAAAATATTATAGAAACTATCTTTAAGCTGGAAGAAATTTTGAACTGTCTTTACTGCAGATATGTGGAACTATCTTTAATGTGGAGACCAAAGAGAGAACAGTATCTAAGTAAGCTGCATGACTGCACATCTGCTAAAACAAAACCTAAGTTCTTTGCCTCTAAACCTCATTAGTTTACAAATACTTCGTTTCCAGTGTAGAGAATATCTAGCTCATACATTCTGCTTGGTTCCCTGGTGAACACACCATTTGTTTTCAAACCAAAATCAAATCCTTTATTCTCAAAGTCCCAGTCAATGTACCACCCTAAAGAACCTCATCTACATTTTTTTGTTCCAATCTGTCGGCCTTCCTTTTCTTATTATGGTTGTCTTCCCTGGGTGACTCCAAAGGCTTCCTTACACTGCCCAACACGGTAGCCTCATCCTCACTTATGTTTTTGTTTCACTCATGAACTTAGAAGTCTTCTCTAAAGACTTTTTTCAGTCAATTTCCTAATACTGACCTTAATCTTTCCAAGTATTGTCCTTACATTTTAAGATTCTTGTTTAAGCTTAAATAAATAAAATTAATAAACAAAAAGTCAAAATAAGTTATTAACATGGTAAATATATAAAATAGATGAATTTAATGATACTTCATTTCTTCTCACCCCTGTTCTTAACTGCTCTTTTCTCCTGTATTTTAATCCCTGCTGAATCTAATTTATATGCTGTGATTAGTATGTTTAGAATAGTTTTACTTTCAGCCTGAAGGGGTTCAAAGATGTTGCTGCTTTATAGTGCAACAGTATTATTTTGCTTACAGTAGTAAGCATTCAGAATATCTATGAAGTTCCAAATGCAGTAAGAGCAGAAGCAATTAACAATCAACTGATTTTAAAATATACCATGCCACTTTATATGTAATAGTAGCAGCAGTTAAAGCCAGTCTTTTCTGTGAATAGAATACACATGAATAACAGAGGGTTTTTACATGCCACATAATAAGCAAACCTGCATTTAACTTATGAAGATAAATGAGGATTTTGGAAGGATTTGGAATTTTCATTGGAAGAGATATTTGCCAGGAAAGAAGAGACTAGGACACTGTATTAACACTTGGGCACAGTCCATGAAGCCAAATATGTTTTTGCCTCTGGATATGGGCATTGTCTTAGAGGCAGGGGGAAGCTGAAAGTGCCATGTTCAGAGCCCTCTCCACAGTGGTGACCAAATTTGCACACAACCGACTTCATCTATCAGAAACATGCCATGTGCAATGAAACAGAGAAATAAAGAACAGAGACTAAAGAAAACTGTGCTCTGAACAACAGCAGAGAATGCAGTAAAATAAATGAGATAAAACAATACTCCTCATTAGTCTTTCATTTCCCGAAATACTGAGTGTTATAAAAAGCAAGTACACAGTGTAGCACTGACTCACAGGCTTCTACCAGAACATCTCAAAAGATCCTGGTACTGAGAAGAAAGACAGGTAATCTTTATTTTTGTGGGCTTTTGTTTGTTTTCTTTTTTAATGGTAACAAATTCTATACTTTTCAAAATTTGCTTGAAAATTCTTTAAGTGAATTCTAAACAGCAACACAAAAATATGTTCATTCTGAAAATTGGCCTTCGTCTTCAAGACTGGCTGCAGTTTGCCCTTTGTGCTTTGAGACTGAGAATTCAAAAATGCAGACCTACAATAGCCAAGCTGCCCCTTTTTATCTGGAGGCTTTGGGTATCCCCCAAGATTTTTATATAAATGTAGTGCGCTCTGGTTTACATTAGAAAAGGAAACATTTATCTTATCACATTGATATCGGCTCAGTACAATATTACATTCTGGAATAAGAAAATATTGCAACTTTTCTTGAAAAGGTCAAGAGGTACTGTTTATCTTCAGGGCATAATGAATTACATCGTATTTCCTCCCCAAGAACTCTGAAAGAATGGAATATGTTTTGACGCACAATGCACAACTCAGAGCTCTGTGATAGTAGGTGGAATAACAAACAAAGCTGTAGTGGAATACTTCAAGCTTCAGAATTCTGTATAAATACAAATCTATGTGAGAAACCTGGCTAACAAGTAGTGTTATTGCTACTAAAAAGATATGTGTGACAATTCTAATAAGGCATGACCTTCAAACCTCTTCAGCTCTGTAACTGCATCCTAAATTCAAGTTTACTTACTTATATTATTACATCTTAAACTTTATAGCTGTTCAGCTAGGTAATGTAACAGCTGCAAGTTTTTGGTTTCCAATTTTATAGACAGAACACACCTTTTTATTTATGAAAATCACAGTCCCTCTTATGTCTGATCGCTTGGTTTATGCTGCAAGGATCACACTCTCAATTCACTGTTATTGATTGCTAAATACGCCCACTTTTCTGAAAAAATGTTTCCAGTTAGGTTTTATAATGTGGGAAAAAAAAAAAAAAGAAAAACAAAGAAAATATTATGATAGCTGAATCTGAAATCTCAACTTGTGTCTCCTTATATTTCCTGTACCAGGACCAGTGATTAGTAAGTGGAAATTATAGTGGAAAATCTATGATGACGCTTACAAGCAAAAAACATTTTTCCCACAGAAAACAATAAAAATACAACCAATGTATCATACAACCTCATCTTTCAACAGCTCATCTATTGTATCAATAGGAAGTAATATGTGACTTAGTCCTGAATATTAATTTTTCAAAACAAGTGAGAAATTGAATTAACAAATGAACGAGGGTCTGTGTCAAAAAATGAGAGTTAAACTGGGGAAAAATGGCAACACAATACAATAGAGATTTTGAAAAATCTCTACTGCTCTGCAAATTTCCTTTTGCAATCCTATTCTGCCTACTCTTTAAAGAAATTAGCAGAATGCAGATGGAGATTGGAGCAATAATCTGGAAGGGAGACATGTGTCAGCATGCACTTTTTTTTCTGTCACAGCAGGGCTGATTGGCTACTACCTACTAGCCAAGACTGCTGGCTTTTCCTTTCTCTGCCCAGTAGAAACTCGAAACAGCGATCACAGTGGTCAGCTTTTACTTTACTGCTTAATACAGGAAAGAAGTACTCACCGAGCTGAAATTCGTCTCAGATGGCAAGTGAGAGCTAACAGCACCAGCTCTTGTAATCTGTTCATTCAACACAAGAACTCACATTTCAATTTATTCTGCCATGAGATATTGAAACACGCAGCGGCCAAAGAAGAGTCAGTAGGCAGGGGGTGCTCTAACACATACTATAGATTTTTGGCAATGTGGAACAAGAAAGAGAGACAAACCTGGAAACCTAGACTAAACATCCAGGACAGTCAAGGAGACCTTTAACTTCAGTTCAGAAGAGAGGTGAGAAATAGAGAAGAGGTGAATACTGAAATCTTTCTATTTGTGGGTACTGGGTCAATAAGAAAACAATGAAGATCAACATGAACTGCATCACTTGAGGGCACTAAGCCTCCATCAGACCTACAAACAGAAATGCCACATAAGTAACAATAGCTGAACAACTTCAATAGCAAGATCAGGCAACATCTCAATATCAAAGTAGTTACCCAAAATAAAGTAGCTTAACAGACTGAGCTTGAAGCTACATCATGTGGGAAAAAAATAACAACTAGATCAATTTTCCAGTGAATATGCCAAACACAGATGCTTATGAAGTAAATCAAGGCTTCATTTTTTGGATAAAAACTCTTACACCATGATACAGAAAATGGGAAAAGAAACAAGTAAAGGAAATACATTACTGCAAGTAATAAAGAAATATTAACTGCAGGGTAATATCATGGATCTCATGGTTATGGGAGGTAGAGACGAGCAAACTGAATAAATAGTGTTGGGATCATAGGGTTGTTCAGCAAACAGTCTGTTTCGAAAATTATTTGAGTTTGCCCTGTCATATACAGAACTTAAGTATTGTTAGAAGAAAGTAGAGTGAAATAAAAATACTATTTGTATTCAAAAACTTCTGAATGAATTCTCCACTAACTCTTTTGTTTTTTGACAGAAGTTTTCTTTCCTCTTTTTTTCCTAATAGAACAAAAGTTGAAGCATATCAAATAATTTAAAGTATCATCAAACACATCAAGAGATACCTTGCAGAAAAACGAAACAATAACTATTTTCATCAGATTTCAAGACAGTAACCATGACTGCCTCTGTCCAAAACTGCAATGAACAAAACCTATAGTACACTCTCTCTGGTTTTCTTTATGAAGTATTTTTACATTCTTAAATAGTGTCACAAGCAAAGCAAAAAACAAGGAAAAAAATTACAGATTTACAGCATGGTTAGATTTTAATAGGACACTTAGGTTTTAATAACTTACTATCAGATAAATGATAAATATTAATAGCCCTGAATAGAGTTGTGCCAAGTTCTGCCAGTTGGCTCCTAAGTATGTCATCTGAGTCTTGAAGCAGAGTTGCAGTTTTTGATCAAAGTAATACTCCCAATTTTAAGAGTGCTTAGCATGCATAAAATACTTAAAATTCCTAACAAATTACCTTTCAAGTCCAAACGGCTAAAACAGTAAGCTAAATGCCTAAATACGAAGTAGTAAAAATGAAATAATATAACCCATTATTCCCACATATTTAGCCAAATTCTATCATTTGTCCCTGACTAGTTAGGAAAAAAAAAAAGTATAAAAGAGGATAGCTCTACTTTACACATCTTTTAAGAAAAGCACCCTTGACTTTAAAACTAAATGAAGTTTTCTACTTTCATTTTTTACATTTTATCTGACTTTCCTTTATCTTATTTACCAGATTCTACCAATGGTTTTCTGTTGGAGTTTTTTGAGTCATTTGGCCACAGATTTCTCACTGTATTTTAACACTCAAAATGCATAAATGAATTTTAAATACAGAGTTAGGAGTTTAATGTCTTCTTGCATGTACCAATACTGGATAACAGTGTTGGTAAATTACAATAATCCAGACCAACTGAAAGCACTTCCTGTATCTCAAATAAGTCAGGTTACCATTCTCAGATTCCTCTGAGAAGGAACTGAAGATATCCCTGGATTTACTGGGCATTTTAGATTTAACACTTGGCCTCTCAGAACAGTTTTCATCTTTTAAAACTGTTTTTTGGCTTTAAGGAATGTTTCTGAAGGGCTTGGCTAGCTCCAGGCACTTAACCCTGGTTTGCACTTGCAGTGCACCAAAGGCTGTGGCTTCCAGCTAGGAAGTCAGGGACTGACTGACAAAGAGACACAATATACTGGCACAGTACAGGAAGTACAGACTGAAATTGTATCCTTGATGCACTTTGCACATTTCAAAAAACATAAGGAGAAAGAAGGTACTGTCTGAGGTTCTGAGAAAATTCTGGAGCCCAGCTTAAGAAGCAGGAGAGGCATTGATTGAGAAGAACAACAAAGATATGAACAAAAATGGATTTTGTGATCATTATGCAATTATTTTCAACCTGTAGGAGGAGGAGATGAAGCAATTAGTGGGCATCCTTGAGAAAGGAGAAATAAAAAAAGGCCCTTTCTGCCTTGAGGAATCTTTCACATCTCATTCACATCACAGGGACTGTTGGAAGTTACAGTTCGCCCTTACAGCACTTTTCTGATCATTGGTCTATGTGTAAAAAATATTTGATATCGTGGGCCATTCTTCTCTTATATTGCCAAAAAACCCTCTTCTCCTTCAAACTGAAGTTTGTCTATTAAGCCTTGGGTTATAAGGCCTTTAAGATCAGGAAGGATAAGAAGAGCCCTTAGCACACTTAGCACAGCTAATCATAAAAAGCAAGAAGCAGAGTAAGATACTTGCTCATTGCATTATACAGAAACAATTAGGGAGTAACTTTAGTTTTGTCCTTGCTAACAGATTTTTGTTATTTTGTTATTTTATTAAGGAAACCATTAAAGATGAGGAAAAACTCCAATCAGAAATTACAGCACATTGTGCTAGATGGTCAACAGAGTGCACAGACAAACCTTGCAATAGTTTGGAAACTATGTTCATGAAGGGTAAGGGTCACTAAATGAAAGTATCATTAAGTTTTGCAGTGAAAAGTTTCTCATGTATCCACTGTGATTCAATGATGTAAAAACAATAGGATAAAGAATATTTTGTGTTACCAATTCATATAAATGGCACGGTGACAGATTTTGGGCCTCTCTTTAAAAGCTATGAAAAGCAGCGCAAAAATAACAG
>NC_081288.1:51088725-51118725 GCF_030490865.1 Poecile atricapillus | reverse complement strand
AAGATTGATATATGTGCCAAAGGAATGGTCTCTTTAACTAATTCAAGCCAAGGCAAGCACAATTAAATTATTCTTACCAAACAAGGAAATGTAAAGATCATTTCATCATCTATGTGATAATCCTCATCTCTGATAGAATGCAGCGTATTTTTTGCTATGATTCAGTTATTTGCTCTATTCTGAAATAGGTCTTTCTTTTGGAAAAAAAGTAAGTTTGTCGTATTTTTACACACTCTTGTTTTAGCTGCTAAATTAATTTGAAGCTTTTGTTCACTCTCAAATCCAACTATAATGAAATCAAAGCATAAGCATACAAATAAAGCATCTTAAAAGTAATGATTTATATTTTAAGCTCTGCAGAACCTTCCTCATACATTTTGAGATGCAAGTCCACTTCCATAGGCCTTTTATCTCACATGCCAAAAAGGAGAACTTTCTGGCTTTTTGTGGTGTAAGAAAGGTTTCAGATTTTGTCTTGCATATAAAACTCTAAATTCTAAAATTCTAAAATCTAAATTTAATTTCTTGCATGATTTCTGGTATAAGTTATTCACATAAAACAACCAAATTAGGTTTATATTTTTTAACGAAGATTCCATGCAATTCTGTTGTTATTTTATTGTCAGAATGCCAGAGTCATAGAATAGAAAACTATTGTGCTGTTACTGTGCAAATACTGGACAAATTAGCAATCTCTGCCCCCCTGGAGGTTACCAGGCACGGACATGACTAGTAAAATACATTAACAGATGCAGAACAGACAGAGTAAAGTACAGAGAGACAATAAAGTAACATTGTACACATGACTGTCTTTGTATACCATTCCAACCAGCATCTATATCTAAGTATTTCTCTGAAAGAGAAGAATTAACTAATTTCTGGTCTACTCGATCAAGCCATTGAAACCACGTTATTATGAAAAATTAGAAAAAAATAGAAACTTTTCCTGACTTACTTGAAGAGCTCAAAAAACACTGGTGGGTAAGTAAGGACATAAACGTATGTAAGATGAAGCACAGTTTCTTTAATGTGATGTAACAAGCAGGAAATACATTGTTAAGGTACAAATAAAATTAAATTTGATTAATCTAACAATGTTTACTTAGAGGGGAGAAGGAAATTTCCATTGGTCTATTTTGTTTTAGTAAAAAAAACTCATAATGTAGGTGACTCGGAAGGAGCTCAGAAAGCTCATAAACATATAGCTATTGAGTAAGGAATGCCCATTACTGAAGTCAAAGGCACAGACATGCTCTCTTCTCTTTCTTATTCAGTAGAGAAAGACCTTTCCCACTTTACTGCCCTGAACACTGAGTTGGTTCTCCTGCTTCAATATCCTTTAGTTGATTAACACAAACATGCTTTTGAAGGTTACTGGTACTTCTCGTCATAGTAAAAGTACTATTTTTGCTGTCCCTAAAATAGGGGCTACATCTGTTATTGAAAAGCTAATGTCTGAATACTACAGACCAGTTCACTATGTGCTAATGCATCAGCCTGCAGAACCTGCCTTCCACGGACAATCTTCAGTCTTTTGCATTTTTGCATTTGTACAGATGGTTAGCAGTACAATTGCCCTTCAGCCTCTTAGCAGTTGTCAAAATTAACAAAGGATGGAGTTATTAATTAATTACAGTAACATGTAGATGCCTAAATTAAGGCCCCATTAGATTTGACACTGTGCATGTGCGGCATAAAAAGATCAGGCAAACACACAGCGGGAAAGAGCAGAAGGCAAGGAAAAACAAAGCATTCCCACTTACTATAAATACAAGTTTCAGTCCATGCACAGATTAGCCAGTGCTCAACTTGCTGTACTTGGACATGAACTTCAGAAACAGCAATAGCCAAAGTGGATTTGCAGATTTTTATGGGACAAAGCATGAAGAAAAAATAATTTACTAATCAGCAATTAAAGCTGGCATTAAGAACAGAGTGGAAATTAAAAGCTGTGGGTTGGGTGAAACCATCCAGGAGATGGTTTGTAGGAAAATGGGAGAAGGGACCATGTGGAAGTACTGGGAACCCATATGAAGTCCAAAATCAAGCTGGATTACAGACAAGAAGTGCATAAGAATGAAAAGATTCAAGTTACAGAGGAAGTAATGGAACCACAAAAGAAACAGAAGCAGAGGTGAGATATGAAGGCTGCTTGGAGTTATTGTGGCCTTCTGGAAGCCAGGAAAACACCATAGATAATAGCAACAAAAAGGGGATGACTATTGAATATCTGTGCAGTCTGAGACATATTAGGAGACAGAAGGAATATGAGAGAGATGAGAGAAAAGAAAAGTAATGATGATTTTCAGAGATTTTTAACAGTTTTAACAAAGATTCCAGTTTTCCTACCATACCTTTCAATGAAATACTCACCAAGAATAAAGAATTTACTTTACAGACCAGGAGAAAAAAAAGTGAAACCTTGAGATAATTGAATTCAGAGATTTAGTTCCTTAGTTATCCTTGTACAGATCTGAAATAAACTGCTTACTTTTTAGAATCAGTAACAATTACCAACATTTTAGAAATTTTTAGGGTTTACCACTTTACCACTATATTTACCATGTGAATGTTTGAAGTCACACTGATGCTTTCCTCAATACTGGAGACTTGAAATGCTGCTTTTCTCATTCAGAATTTAAAAATGACAGCATCCCATGAACTCTGCTTGAAATAATCACTTTTTTTTTGCTATTTAGGATCACTGCAGTTGGTTTTCACTACTTCCTCAATGCAACAGGTACTTCCCAACACCAGTCAAAAGGAGAGATACTGGATGCGCCACAGCAGGAAACTGTGAAATATTCAACAATTAAAATCCCACAGCTTTTATCAGACCTCCTAAGCTACAATTCACTTTTCATTTATCAATATGTAAGATGACCTAGCGATGACCTAATTATTGGGCAGAATGGATCTTGGGGAGACCAAGACTTAAGTCTCTTTCTGCTGCTCACGTTCAGATGGAAACTGAGTGATTATTATTTGCATAAAGTGTGGAATACAGCCTAAAAGTACAAAGTTGTGTAGATGTAGGCAGGAAACAGTACTTCTTTGATAGCAGTTTTGTTTATGTTATAGCTTCTCAGTTTGCATTTCATAAAACGACCTTTCATCCTCTCAGCCTCTGCTAGGTGAACTCTCTCGCCAGCCTCGGCAGCTTATCGCGGCTGTCAGGAAAGGTGTTAGCAAACAGTGTGCATACCCTACATACATGTGGTTACAAACAAATGAGCAAACCTTACACTGCTCATTGCCAAGTGGGAACTATATCTACAATTGCAGTCTAAATATAATCAGGGCAAGATTCACATTAAACAAAACCAAACAACCTCTTCTTTCCAAAGCAGAGAATACCTTCTGTGCTGATTTTAAGATGTGTATGAAACTGTAGATACAACAAGCATATTTTTCCCATAGTTTTAAACTGACTTTTTTGATAACAAAATTAATTTTAAGAAAATTAAAAAGGTAAAACAGTCACACCCAACAGAGACTTCTAAAACAGTTCAGATCTCTGTCTCAAGTTTATCAGTGGTTAGGATGATTTATTAATACTGAGTTGCACCTGATTTTAGGCCCCTAATATTGTAAGTGGAGCTTCAAAAATACTAGCAAATAGTACCAAAAGCTGTCACAATAAAGAACACTAACTATTTCAGCCTGTAGGGCAAAACCTTTACAAAGAAGGAAGAGTACTGTGGATCTGCTATAAGTTTTGAAGATCATTTTGGGAATATGGGGATGGCTCCTCCAAATGTCCAGTAGGAAGAACACACAATCCTTCTTGGAAGTCAACTGACTAGCTAGAAACAAGAGACTGTGGTCAAAGCTATGGGAGGAATATGTCTTAAGGAAGGATGATAAGTATAAGGTTAATTGTGTAAATTCAATGTTTCACAAGGTATAGCTTTAGAAGCTGGCCAAAGGGAAGAGTAATACACAGCTAGATCATAATCTGCCCTCTGAAGGCAGGAAGATTAGGATGTGAGGGTCTGGCTAATGCAAAGAATGTACAGGCAAAAGAGCAATTCTGAAAAATAACTAAAGAAATACAGAATTATCTAAGAAATCTAAGTCCTCTTTGGAAGAAGCTAAAAAACATACACAAAGACCTGCAAATGAACAGAACAGCACTAAAACTGGACAGAGCAGAGCTCCTGAAATAACTGTGAAAACTGTCTATGATCTTTATCAGAATATATGAGAATCACTGATGCTACAAACAAGGAAGAAATATGAAGAAAGATCTAAGAGTGCATGGGAGAAGGTGAAGCTAAATTATATATATATAAAAAAAGAGATGGTTATGACCAAAAAGACTGAGGGGAGAGGAGATGTTAATAAAATTGAAAATGCATGGTCAGAATGGCAACTTAATTGCATACACTGATTATTAGCAACAGCCCATCTCAACTCCCCAAATCCTCAGCAAAAGATACAGTATATAGCCACCTGTCTAATAGCTGCATTCAGTTTTAACAGCAGGTTAAATCTGAAGCATAGCTTCCACAATGCTTTTTTTTTCACATGCATAAACAACATCTCTGATAACCTGTATCCTGCTAAAAGCACCAGTGCCAAAATATTGTGATAACCATCACAACGAGGGGGAGCCCTATCTACAGCTAGTAGATAGTGAAGGGCTAGTGAAGAAAGCAGGCCCTATGGAAATGTCACCCAGCTACTAGGCTAGAAGTGCTTTTGCTTCTCTGTTTCATAAATAAAACACAGGTTATGTGAGTGAATATACATTACTGGTTCACACACTGACTTAAAAAGAAGTGGTTTTGTTATCAGAAAACATTAGTTAAGAACTAATAGGTAGGGCTGGTGGCATATGCATTACTGTTATATTTGTATTTTCTATTAAATATAACAATCAGAGGTAAATTAATTATAACATTCACTAACAATTTCTTGTTGTTTGTTGAATCACAGTTAACACTCATTCAGTTATTTGTTATAATGCTATCTCATGACCAAAAACTGCTTGTCTAGTCCACTAATACATAAGCCATCACCAAAGATTTCCCAGATAGTTTAAGAAAACAAATTCCAACCTACAGCGTGTTTGCTGAATTGGTTTCACAGATAATTTATGAGACACTTGTGTTTTTTGACTGGTCATTTAAATCATATAATATTGCCTTCACTCCCTGGCTGAAAGACTGAGGGACTAGAACTTCTTAACTTAAGAAGCAACAAAGGAGAAACAACAAGTACTGCTGTGAGAGCATAAGTAATTCAGTTGAACTAGAAATACTTATCTGCTATGAAATAAAACACAGCATCACAACAATAATTTATTCCATTAATTAGAAATGAGAAAAGAATTAAATTATGTTCAGGATTTAAACAAACATTTTTGTTGTGAACTCCAGCAAGAAGGCTTTCAGCTACAAAAAATAGCTTTAATGAATATACAATATTATTTAATCAAATTGTGTATACTTTTTGCATTGATTTTAAAAAGTGGACCTACCTCACATAATTTACAGGCTGAATGCCCAGTGAGCAAGGTATGCAATCTGTTTCCATGATTCTCTGAACCCAGTTACTAAAACCTGCCAGTCATCATTTAAACAAGTAAAATGGGCAGCTGCGTTACAGAAGTGATTTTTCACACAGAACCTAATGGCATCTGAACAAATATGAATAATACCTGAAATACCATTTTAGCAGTTAGTAGGGCTTGAAAATATGTCTGAAATGTATTTTCTCCTAGCTGGTTTGTGAGGTTTTATCCTGTAGACCCTGAGCAGAAGCAGTATGCTGGTGTCTTGCCTTGAAGTGGCTTGTGAGGATGATGGTAACCCTTTCTTTGGTGGCTGGCAAAGAGCTACTCCTTAGAAAGAGGATTTTTCTGGTAAACTTGCAAAATTGGGCTTGTCAATGCATGGTTGAGATAGTTCTCAGTATGTTCCCTTCTCTTTAGTACTACAAGCTAGAAGCACTGGTGCTCTAATGAAGCAATTTCCTTTCTTGAGCTGCAAGCCATGAGCTTGCTGCCTTAACTAGCCTTACGTAATGCTATTTGAAAGAATCACTTGAAATTCCTGTACCCCCAGTAACAAGAAAACCTTGAAAAAGATACAGAAATGACCAAAATTCTCCTTGAAGAGCAAGGTGTTTCCAAGATAAGAAATAGTTTGAATTCTTCAAAGTTAGGAGGAAAAAATCCAGGCCATGGGTGAGGGTTAACATTATGCATATGTTGAAACATTAACTATAGTTAGGTAGTTTGGGTTTTTTGAAGGTATACAACCTTTTTTTTACATATTAATCTGTATCTTCCACTAGCAATCAACTATCCTGGTTTCATGCGTATTAACTTAAGTACATCTTAACATGATATATGCATTTCAAATGATGGCATGCCAAACTCAGCATAGAGATAATAAAAAAAAATGAGGTCTGTTAAAAGGAAAACCAAAACCCACTTTCTTTCCTCAGCCTTAGACAGAAATTAATGAAGTCATCAGGGTGCTGAAGCACTCAGCAAATTCAAATGCGACATTAAGGATTGCTTATACTGCAAACTTCAAAAGGAAAGGGGTAGAAAAAGGAGCCACACAATCACTGGCTAACCTGGACCATAGATGAGATTTAGAAACACTTTTTATAGGCAACTGTCAGAGAACTAGGAATTATTTTAATTGTTTCAATTTTCAGGAAAAAAAAAAACTTTCCAAACTTCAACGCTCTGCAGTTCTGCAATAAAGCACACAACCCGTAAGTGACCACAGGTGTTAGGTTAGTTGGGAAAAAGGTACAGAGTTTATGATACATAGTGTGCTTCCTTAAATTTGCAGAGAAGATGATGTAATAATTCTGGAATATTAAAATAATGTATTACCATTAGTGCCACGAAGTTGGCACATTTTATCAGTTCAAAAGAGCATGCACCAGCAGCTTTGAAGACAAGGATTTTTCTCCAAGAGCCTAAGATGGAGGAAGGAATACTTCTCTCTTAATAAGTTACTTTTTCATTTACATAGACCCTTTTATGCTTTTTGGAAGTTGGAGGAAAACATAACCAGGACAGGAATAAAAAGATGCACCTTTTTCTCTGTATCATGGAAGATGTAATGCTCCCATGATACGGAGAAAAAGGTGCATCTTTTTCTCCTGTACAGCCTGGAAAGTGTTATTTTCTCTAATAGATTATACCTTTGGAGAAAAAGGGAAACTGCTTTTCCAGTTTTCAATGCCAGGTTCAACAAGGAGAGCTGTGTTTTTATTGTCATCTGCATCACAGAAGTCTCTTTTTAGCAGGAAAAAAGACCGAGCCATCAGAAATTGGCCAATGTTTCAGGAAGAAGAGTGAATAGGGCTTCTTAGAACAGAAGAACTGAAAAAATCCATGTCAAAAAGTAAATGCAAAGCAAACCTGCAAGGTGAGGCACAGAGATAGGGCTCCTACCAACTCTGACGGCACAGCAACCACAGCCTTTTATGTAGTCCCTCGGCTGCTGTGTGAAAACAGGGCAAGGAGTTGACAGCAAGGAAACACAATCCGAGTCATCTGTATTACTGACAGAAAGCTGTCCTCAAATCAAACTGGTAAGTGTATTTATGTAATTTTCTTCTTCATGGTCAGACCAAGCTTATGGTAAAGTGAGGAACCTTTCTAAGGAGAACAAGCTGAAAACTTCATGAAGTCGTAACAGCAAAATGATTTTTAGTACAGCAGTTGTGATAAAAACATATCCAGATAGAGACAGTACTGAATGATTATCTTGACTAACAGTAGATATGATTTTAGATATTTACATCATTGTTTTGAATTACCCCAGAAGAATCACCTGTGATGTAAAGAGCACTACTGCAATGTAGAAGACACTACAGCCGCTGAATAGTATTCAGTTATACTGGAGGGTATTCAAAGTTGGTTTGGTTTTTTTTTCTATTATTACTAAAACCTCTTCGAAGACACAACATTCTTGGCCCTTTAAGAAATAAACTGTCCTTTCATTGTACTCCTGCAATACCTTGCTCAGTAGGGATCAAGAACTTATTCAAGTTTTTAAGGCCCAATAATACAAATAGTTACAATAGCACATTCCATCCAAGCAGTATTTTTAAAAGTACTGCTTGTATCTATAGCTAAGAAGGACTGCAACATTCTATTCAGGTGCATATGAACCTCCAAAGTCCTTGTATCACAGAAAATCTTTCCTGCTTTTATTTCATTTATTTTTTTCACATCGTCTTAAACAGGTTAATCTGTCCATATATGTTTAAGAGAATGATCTCTTGTATCTCTTCCTAAGAAAGAGTTGTAATACAGTTGTATGCATCCTACTACATACAAAGTTGGATTCATGACAATTTTCAGTTGCTAATATAAAGCAAAAAATGTATGTAATTTTTCAACATATTTTTTGCTTTTTTTTTTTTTTGAGATGACAGGTGTTGTAAATGGCATGATAAAGACAGGATTATCAATCTTTTCGTCAATGCCTACTAAAATGTATTCTAACTCTTGTATTAACAATCCTGAAAAACTGCGATGAGAAGCATTAAAGGGCAATATATCTAGCAGTGAACGAAGTTTAATAAAGAGTAAGTAAAGCCTAGTCATCTGTCTAGTTAACTAGTTCCCATGTTTTCTTGTTTTGTTTTTGTTTTTCATTTTTCCATTTGTGGGTCTTTGGTGGTGACCTGGGCTTTTTTGTTTATTTGTTTGTTTGATTGATTATTCCTTTTACTTCCCTACCCTCCTAAGATTTAAACCAGATAGTTGGTTTTTCAAGTACTGCATGACAATTATGAGAGAAATAGAAAATGGAAAGGGAAAGAAAGAGAAATACAAGAAAAGAACAGGGGAAAAAAGAAATTGAGTGAAATGAAATGGAATGGAAATATTGAGGTAGATCTCAGGATGGCTGTAATATGATATTTTCTATCCAAAAAGCTGCAAACATAACCCATTCATGCTAGGATGGTGACCACAATACTTGCTGTATTTTAGTTCCGAATTCACTCATAACTTGTGCTTACTGATCTTTATTCATGTTTAAATCCCCTAATATCAGAAGAGAGCTGACTATGTAAAGCACATTTCAAAGTCAAACAAAGTGCCTCTTTGAAAGACCTGTAAGTGAAAAGATTGAAAGTTTTAGTGTTAAGAAAAATTATGTTTTACTATGTCACTCTTAACTGCATCTCATACTAATATTTATATAATTTACACTTTCTTAGAAGGGCATTTGGTAAAATTAGGCTAGAATATTTACTTTCACAAGCATTCTTATTCTTGCATTTGACTAAATTGATTTAAAAATGTTAAAAACTGATCAACCATTTTTTCATAAAATACAAGGTATCTAACGAAAACCAGTACCTCATAACCTAACTTCTCTAATGCTTCTATTTATACCTGTTACAATGCTACTGAGAAGTTGTGGATATTCACAATTTATAATATTTTTTATTTACAACATAAAATGTTTTACAGTAATTTTCATATATCAATGCAATTTTGTATTATACAAAATAAACTCTAGTAGGCACAAAATACTATTTTCTGTGATGGTTTAATGATGAAAGCCTTAATACTTTTCCAAGTGCAATTAATAATTTGATTTCTTAAGCAAAAATAATACCCAAGATGAAGCCACTTGGAGTTGTTTTTACATTAAATCAGTTTTATTTCCAAAAAGTACAAGTAAAACTATGTTTTAGTGTTATGACTCTGAAACAAATATATCTTAGGTCCCCTTATCCTTGCAATGATTGCTAGCCCATCAAACAGCAATTGTTTTAAAGATATATCAAGGAAAGTATGGGCAATTTCTGGCTAGCAATTCAAACTGCAGGCCTTACATCCAAGACATTACTGCTGATCGATTTATCTTTTGATTAGAATTCCAAAAACGTGTGGGAAAAATATTTTAAAAAACTGCACTTTTGAAATACCATTGAACTAATGAGGCAGATCAAGGGACCACCGTTATATTCTTAATGCTTCCCGTTTCTTGATCATCTTCAATAGGGTTTCAAAGAGCCTATTTTTAAATAAAGGGGTTTGTATTTTTTTGTTCACTCTTAATCAAATAGGAAATCAATGAACAGTCATGCCCTGGACTGTTCTAATTTGGATAGCTGGTTTGAAACACTGTTTTCTGTACAAATGAGGCAAAAATCTCCCCAAAATAAAGGATGCTGTCAATTCAAGAGGAAATTTACATCTACCCTGCTTGTTGATCTAAATATTCTGACCAACATCTGCCCCTGATTTTTTAATTCAATTGATGGTTTGGATCTGAAGATGATGTATGAGAAAGCTCTGGATTTCTACTTCTGTCAGCCACTGATAATGCATTTTGCACTGAGCTATTAGCAACCATCACCATTTACAAATGCTTGACCCTGAGAAGTGCTGTGGCTCCTTTGAAAAGAAACAATGAAGAAAATCTTGATTAATAGCATCACAATAAAATATTTAAACACAAATTACTAATTATGTCAAACCAAGCTCTCAGGCACCATTTGAAAATAGTTCACTTTCAGTTACTAAAAACATTAGACATCTTGATAAAATGTTTAGCAGTACTTTCTATGCAAAAAATCAACTTCCAACTGTTATTCAGGGAGGACACTGCACATAGAATTGTTTGCCAATAACAGGCAAAAACAGAGGAATCTGTAGGTAAAACATCATCTTGCTGACATAGATTAAAGAAAGATTACTCATTTTAAATATGCAAACCTGTTTGAATTTTGCTGTATGAGAACTAAAGAGCTAATTAATACTTTCCTTCTTATGTATTAGCTTATGTTTGTGGTTAGATTATGATACATTTGTTCCTGATCGTAAATTTCTTACTTCTCACGAGAGTTTTTCAACACAGAGTCTACAAAAGGTCAGAGCATACATACAGCTACTTAAAATGGGTTATGAGTAAAGAGGCACAAGGTAAGATTTTGACATTCACTTTGCCTTGTGAAGGGACAAGAATGGATCCCACAAGAATCCTGAACCCAAAGGACACTTACCTCTTAGGCAACAGCTGATCAGGAAGAAATCATTTAGTCAATCACAGCACTGGCTGGGCTAACCTCCTATGTTACATTTAACAGGCTAACCTGTTATGTTACGTTATAACCACAGTATGTTATGCTTTTCCCCTGAGATGGTGATGATGATAATATGATGATGCTTACTTAAGAAGTTTTATGAGTCCAATCTAAATACTAATTGAGGTATCAGATAGAACATTTGTATCAAAATGCTCATTACTACCACAGAGGAAACAATTCAAGTAGCTGACACTCGTTCACAATACTAATAACAAAGTTTCACAAAAATCAATGTATCTGTAATGGTGAAAGGGAGAATAGAAAAATCCTAAAGCTATTAAAGACAAGGAAGATAATAAATTATTTCCTCAAACTTTTCACTGAATCATGATCATTAGAGAGATGGAGTACCTTGCTTATGAGGAAAGGCTAAGAGAATTTGGATTGTTCACCCTGGAGAAGTTTTTGGGGTGATCTAACTGTGACCTTCCAGTACCTGAAGGGAGCCTACAAGAAAGATGGAGAGAAACTGTTTATAAGGGCATGTAGTAATAAGACAAGGGGGAACGGCATAAAACTGAGAGTAGGTTTACATTACATATACGGAAGACATTCTTTACTGTAAGGGTGCTGAGACACTGGAACAGGTTCTCTAAAGAAGTTTGGGATACCCCATTTCCTGGAAATGTTCAAGTTCAAGTTGGATGAAGCTTTTTGCAATCTGTTCTGGTGGAAGATGTCCCAGTCCACAGCAGGGGGGTTGGAACTAAATGGTCTCTAAGGTCCCTTCCAACCCAAGCTTTTCCCTGATTTGGTGTAGCATTTCTAACGGTTTTAATGAGGGTTCAACCACAGACAGCATTTAACCAAAGTCATTTTCCCAAATCAAGATGAATAAGTCTATTACCATAGTACTGAAGACTGACTGTCTGCTGTGTTTATTAAATACACGTTGGAGACACCCTGTTTTACCCAAATATTTCCCTGAATCAAATATGACTTAACAAGCTGTGAATAAGCTGTTACCACAATTACTCTGCAATGTGCTCTCCAAGAGGGAAAAGCATGACAATCCCCATGATGATCACTGGTAGTTACAGTAAGAAATAAACACTTGGCAGTCTGCCACAAACTGGTAATTGTTTATGTGAACATCTTTGATTTATAGAAAACAGGAGAGCTATCTTAGTCTAGTTTAATATTGGTTGTTACTGTGGCTTATCCATTAGTAGCAAGAGGACAGGGTGAAATCTGGCCTTTAAGTGAAACTTAGGGGAAAAATCTACCTGCAGATTTTGAAGTGAGGGTTTTATGTACAATCTTGTGTTGTTTACAATTTTTTTTGCTTGTTGCTTATTTTTGTGTATGTAGTTTGGTTTTTGATCATTTGTTTTGTTTTGTTTTTTCCCCTAAGTTATGCAGATTGGTTATAACAGATTCTTAAATTTCTAATAATTTGTTTAAAATAATTTATAATTAAATTATTTGTTAATAATTTAATATATTACTTCTTAAATTTCTCCCCATTCATTTATCTGCTGTGTTCATGAGTCTTGTCAGCTGTAAGAATCCAAACTCTGAGTGCATTCATGCATCTAGTTAAGCCTACATGGAGTAATTGATGTGGAGTTTAATGAACTTCTGAAATTTACATTTAAAAGGAGATGACTCTACACCCATGGAAAACACCTTCAATCTTTTAGGTCCATACCCATACAGCAAAATACAGAGATTCTATGTGCCTTAAATAGAATTTATGATATTAGCTCATACAATATTGAGATCACACATTTTAGTATCTTCTCAAAATATAAAACAGCTGAAATATTCCTGTGAAGATATTATGCAAAATTAAATATTTAATTTCACACAGTATCTTTGGAATATTTCAATATTTAATAACTATTCAGTTGAAAGGGTCTCCTTGTATTTAGTAATGGCAATGTAGTAACTGGATCAAAGATTCCCACACATAAACTGAGATAACAATCATATACACACATGTATTTCACATAATAATGCGAAATTATAATAATTTAGTGTATTTTGAAATACATATTAATATTAGCTAGATTCATTAGAGTCTTCCTAAGGCTTTCTAAAGTTACACCTACAGTATTTAATGTAATACAGCATAGTAAAAATTATCTCTACAGCAGCCTCAATCCCTGCTTCCTTGGTTGAAACATAAGTGGAACAATTGTAAACTGAGATTAAATTAATCATCAAGTCTTACGACTTCTTTAGCTACATTATACAGCCATAATAACAGGAATAAAATAGTCTTAATATGAAACTCCTTGCTTCTGTGTCTATATCAGACTTGCAATATAATGGGACAGCAACTTTTTCAGTATTAATACAGTGTATTTGTCTTAGGCAGCTGAGTAGAATCTTATAATCATCTAGCTTGTGACTGTTAATGAATAAGTGCCACTTTGTACATTTTATTCTCTATATTTGATCCCATTAGCAATATCACATGACTTATCTGGCCAATGACAGCTACATAAAATAAATTAAACACAAAATACTGAAATTCCAGAAGAATTACTCTCATTTAGGCTATCAGATCTGAAACTGATACAGACATTCAACACTCAAGCACATGGTAAAAACCATAATTTTGAATAAATCAATCTTTTTTTGTGCCTATCTCACAAATATATAAATTTAAAATAGTTATTTTAAGCAGCAAAATTATTCTTTTTTTCAACTTCATAGTCAAAGAATTCTAGAACATTTCTTTAAATATATAACAAATATAGTATATTTATTTAAATATATCACAATGTATTTAAATAAAATACATTTAGTTGAATAGAAAATTATAACAAGTGTAATTCAGAATTGTAGCCAAGTACTACAAGGCTACCATTATCACGTAAAATTGTTTTTATCATACCAAATTATTTAAGATGCCAACAAAATGTGCTTGAAATTGCAGGACTTGTTTTTATCATACCAAATTATTTAAGATGCCAACAAAATGTGCTTGAAATTGCAGGACTTGTATAACAGATTCTTATTTTGAGTGCTTTTCATCTAGTATTTTTATTCTCTTTTTTTGGATTTACCAAGATTAGTGGATTAGTGGAAATACTGCAATAGCATCTACATCACAGGCATTTTCTATTGCTGCCTTCTTGTAATTTGATACAAAATGACCAAGACTTAAGGAATGCTTAGTAAACACTTAGCTTAACATTTCTGGTCACTGCTTGGTAACTGCTATGAACCAGCAAATTGAATAACGCCAACCCTGTCCAAGTCACAACAATATTAAAAGACTCAGCACACAGACTACTGAAAATCACAAATATTTTGAGGGAAAACTATGAAGTCGAGCTTAAACTGTCATCTTTATTTCGCTTGAAGACTATGACCAAGGAACATGACAGAATTTTAACCCCAGGATTTTAGCAAGACCGCTTTTCAAAGGCATCCAAAGACATTCAATCAGATATTTATAGTGATGATAGGGTCATATTCAGTACAAATACCATTCACCACAATTGCTATAGCATGGGATGAATACACTCACATTTTTTTGTACAAATACTTATTGGCTGAAATTTCTTGGCATGACATTTTTTTCTAAAGAATTGCTTAATTTAAGTTTGCTGTGATACTCTCATGAATATGAACACACCTAGCATTGCTGTTTCAAAGATTTAAGTCACAGATGTGTTAATCAAATTTAGATAAACATAGTTAGCACAAGTCGGGAATCACACCTGGGCTTGGAAAAATAAAACTGTCTCTGTATCTCCAGATAAAATGCTGATTGAGTTTTGCTATGAACCAGAGACAGACTGACCTACAAATTAAGTTGACTTCTGAAATCTAATCCCAACTCTACCCTAAACTGCCTTTGTGAATCAAGTCCTACACAAAAGGGTTATATAATTTAATGGAATAAATAACTGTGCATGATGTAATACCTTCTTTATAATTAAAAGCAAAACAAACATTTTTCCACTCCTGCCTATCAACGAGCCACAGCACATCATGGTAAAAAAATATAATTAGCCATGGAATTTTATGTATCACTTCTGAATTATCATTACTCCCCAAAAACTTCTATGTAGGAATTATGGCGTAATACAAAGAAGAATCTGAAACTGACTGTGAAATCTGGATCATGTTTCAATGACAAAAAAAATCCAAACCCAGAGTTACTCTTAAGACAGGGTTCATCTCTCCTGAGTGAAGTTTTGGCAAAATGTAGTCTTTTGATAAGAGCATAGGAGTTTCCTGGGACCCTGAGCTGCAGTCATGCTTAAGTGATGAGAATCACTTTGCCTGTTTTACCTGGATAAAACAGCTCAGCAACTAAAACTTGATTAAATAAAAATCAATTAACCAAAAACAGTAACTAGAAACTAATTAACTAAAAACCAATACCATGAAGCCCTTTCTGCAAATGTATCTAGGACACTGATTTCAAACTTAGGTGCCTACACCCAGGTCACCCAAACAAGAGACTGTAAGAAAGTGCTGAGAAGATACAAAGCCCTTTAAAATCAATAGTCTCTATTCATCCCAGAATAAAATTGATTCACATAACCGAAGCAGCCAGAATAAAGCATAAATCATTACTACTGAAATAGCCAGACTGCCCCAACAAAATGGTAACACAGAACTGGATGCCAGGAAGGGAATCAGAGAATCACAGAATATGCTGAGATGGAAGGGATCCACAAGGATCACTGAGTCCAGCTCCTGACTCTGCACTGGACCATCCCCAAGAGTCACACCATGCACCCGAGAACCTTTGTCCAAACACTTGAAATCTGTCATTGTTGGTGCTGTAGCCACTTCCCTGGGGATTCTGTTCCAGTGATCAACCACCCTCTGGGTGAAGAACCTTTAACTAATACCCAACCTAAATCTCACCTGACACAACTTCAGGCCATTCCCTCAGGTCCTGCTGCTGATCACCACAAAGAGATGAGTGCCTGCCCCTCCTCTTCCCCTCATGAGGAAGCTGTAACTGCAGTGAGGTCTCCCCTCATTCTCCTCCAGGCCAAACAGACCAAGTGACCTTAGCTGCTCCTCATACGGCTTCTCCTCAAGGCCCTTCACCATCTTCACTGTCCTCTTTAGATGCTCCCTAACAGTTTAATATGGGCAGATACCAATTTATCTGATCAACAATCACAATGTGGAACCATGCAGATGAACACAACTACAAAAATTACAACTACTTTATTGATTTGTTATAAGTTACTTTTTCATTTGATTCTTTCCTACGGCATTGTTTCTTTGTATCACCATGCAATGCTAGATATTTGTTTTGCAAGGCCATTGAGTATATATATATATGTATTCACTGTAACAGTTCCTTTTCAAGGAATATTACACAACTATTAAAAAATCTTCCAATTCTGTTAATGGGTAGAAATGTTCTTTTTACTTTGAAAAGAAACCTGTAACACAAAATGTTCCAGTATTCATATTCAGAGATAATGGCACTAAGGAAGACTAAAATATGCCAATCTTACTTGTTTTACTTTTAGACATAATATTAAAAAAAAAACTGAAGTCATCCTTCCAAGGATGCTAAGGTAATTTTATTCTAAAATTAAAATGGATAATCTCAGATAGGGGGTATTTTTCTAAAATTGGACAATATATTTAATTTCAACCTTGTTACTGTCTGCTTATCTCACTAAAATTTCTGAATTAAAAACATGGGTAAACTAATAATCAGTGCTGCCAAATCAAGTAGTCTGCTTATGAAAATCTGGAAATATTTATCCATAAAAAAATTACTAGTTAAGAGTATGATAAAATTGGAACACTCACTACTTTCACTGAAAAAAAAAGATGAAACATAAGAGAGTATTAACTCTTTTTTTTTTCCTTTAAGGTACATTGCTAGACTTCCAGTTTTGTGAACCTTTAGCTTATAAATAAAAGCAAAACCAACATTTTTCCAGTCCTGCCTAACAATGAGCCACAGCACACTGTGGTAAAAAAAATATAATTAGCTATGGAATTTTATGTACCACTTCTGAATTATCATTGCTCCCCAAAAACTTCTTCTTTGTAGGAATTATGGTGTCATACAAAGGGGAATCTGAAACTGATTGTGAAGTATTTTAATTACACCAGAATGGATTTATGTTCCTGTTCTTTGTCTTCTCATATCAGCCATATAATAAAATTAATTTATTACTGTTTTATAATCCTTCAGAAAATTGATACCAAAAAAAAGAAAAATCTCAAAAACTCAAGAATATTGAGTTATGATTTTAAAACCTTGATTCAAAGCACATGTTCACTTTCCATGGTATAAAAATTCATATTTAGAATAAATAAGTTGGTAAACAGTAACAGTCTTCTACTTTCTGCAAAGGAAGAAAAACAGCATGAATGCTCCAGACTAATGAATGAAATTAAAAGTTACTGAATAATGTTACAGCACAATTTGGACAAGAAACTAAAACTACCTGGATCTCATGTCCCTGCAAGCTTTTAAGAAAGTTGCACACTTCACTGTCTCACATTAATGACTTAGAATGCTGCCCTTGGAAGTACTGAACAATCTATCTTCCAGGGTACATTGGGTTTTGAAAGCTTTCAATATTTAGGAAGAGGAATTTTACTTAATGCACTTGCTCAGGTTTTTATTTGTCTACCTCATGTAAGATTATTTAAACTCCCTATTCTACCCCATCCAATACTGTAAAGAAGCTGTGCATGCGAAGTTTGAGAACAAAAGTCTCAGCCACTTCTGATGTACTTTACTTACATGCCAAAGACCCAAATCATTTACATTATTGCTTTCTTACCTATACTTCATTATAACTCTGTAAACCTTTATTCATGCACTGCTACTAAGTGAATCATGGCTATGAACCTAAGTTTGCAGGCCAATCTTCATTTTTTATAAAAATTAACTAAATACACTTCCAGGATGGGGCAAAATACAGTAACTTTGGCTTTAACTATTTAATGCCATTGACATCAGAAGCTGTGTGCTAGGCTTACAGACCAAAAACATTCTGAAGACTGGAGCACAAAATTAATACAAGACAATCACATCAATACAGTATCATAACGGATGTCAGAGGAAAATCTTCTCAATTACTGAAGTTAGAATACTGTATTTATGTATTTACCACATCTTGCAGTTGTTGCTCATTAGTTGTTCAGTACTGTATTTTCATTATCATTGCAGATTGGATAATTGTATCAATTCAAAGATAACTTCAATTTTCTGCAAATCCTTTTCTCCTGTTCCTGTTAATCTCTTTTTGTGTCTGTCTATTCCTTTGTCCTTTATGCATTGCCTTTCCTTTAGCAACTCCCATAGTCAGTCTTTATGATTTAGGGATTTTTCTACCTTGTTACATATGGGTTCTGATACTCCGCTATTTAAGAACAGTTACAGCTAAAAAATGCAACTACTATTTCTGTGTATAACCTTTCCTTTTCCTGTTGCAGCTACCGAAGTGGTGATCACACATTCAATACTGGCAAAGATACCACAATTGAGTTTCAGAATTGGCCTATTCTTCAAATTGCTCATCCTCACGAAACACACAGGTAAACTCTAATTTTCATTCCCATCCCACCAGCTTTACACCCCAAAGATCACCATACATAAAAATGCATCAAAATAACATTTTCAGCAGCCTGTTAGAGATAGGCTGTTTAAGTAGGAATAGAAGTTCATAACATCTCTATTTCACTGCTATGATCTTGACATCTAACATTTTGTGTTCTGGGGAATACAATAAAATGAGATAACAGTGAGGAACGCACTTTATACAGCAATCAGAAACACAGTGGAATTCCTAAAACGTTTATTCCCAGATATTGACTTCCATTTTTCCTTTTCATATTCGTTATTAGTCCTTGTTGCTTAAACTATTGAAAACAGACCTTTCAGTAAATAAAATGGAATGGAAGCAGAACAGTGAGTATTTTATTTTTTTTAATATGGTTTGCAATACAGATTCCTGTACACTTAATTATTCTCAACAAACTTTCTTCCATTCTTTCCTTATTTTCTGCCTTCCTAATCCCCTGCAACTACCATTCCCTGTTTTCTGAACATTAGTCTTTTTCATCCTGTATATGCAGTGTTCTATCAACACTGTTCTTTCATCAAAAATTACCGTTTTTTTAAGTTCTTTTAACCTTAGAAATGTATCTTTTTCACAGTTCTTTCCTGGACTCCTCTTGTATCCTTCCTGTCTTCATCATTCACTTCTGTCAATTCAATAAAGACTAGCAGGCAACTGCTTTTAAATTCTCAGTTGCCTGGCATATCAACATGCTGCACAAGCCCATCCAGAAGGAAAATGAAACATTATCTTTAAAATCAAAATATCATTTCCTACCAATCTGCAGTGTAAATCTTGGAGAACTTTCCTGCATCAAAGCCTATGTGATGCAAGCAGTACTGTTCTTCATCCTGATCCAACGGAACACAATAAAGCTGCTTCTGTCAGAAACAGAAAAAAACATTCCCCATCTAATTTCACTTTTTAAAAGCATTCACTCCTTGCATCTCTCAGTCCTTTCTATGCATGACACTTGGGCACAGAAGAGCTGAATGAAAATCTCCTCCTCTCGGGGCACTCTAGGAACTACTGACTGGCTCCCAGTTTTTTAATCCACCTTTCCTAAATCCATATTTAGGGACCCTACTTTGATGTGGGTTTAAAAGCTCGTTTAAAACATATCAGTAACTTTGTCACTCATCTCCCTTCTTCACCACTACCCAAATTAATTGAATAAAATTGGAAAACAAACTGTCTCTAGCAGTACTGCCACACTGAACAACTCTTTCACAAGGTTCTGGGCCAAACCACTTTGGTCACTGGTGTGTCAAAATAAGGCGTATTTTCAAAATCTAACTTTATATATAAAAGTTCAAAGCCTTCACCACTATGGTTTTGGTTTTTTTTTTCTCAATGGTTATGTAGCATATTACATTAACTTGACTCAAAATACCAACAGAAGCAGGTATAGTGCCCAAGCTTTGATGTGCCCAAAGACAAAGTGAAGCTGCAAGAATTTATCCATTCAGCTCACAGACCTCAAGGAGAGCCTCTGAAACTGCCCTCATCCACTGTGCCTTAAAATAAAACCTGTCTTACTATTAAGTATTCCAAAGCAAGTTTTACAACTACTCCATTTTTGTCTTCTCTGTGTATGTGTATACACCTTATCTTGCACACTACATTAATTTTCTTATGGATTGCAGTGGCTAAAAGCCAGCAAAGAAAATACAGAAAAGAGTGAAAAATTTCTTATTGAAATACAGAGTTTCATTTTCAGGGCATCAGAACTCTTTTTAAAGAATGTAAAGAAAAAAAAAAGAAAAAAATGGGAAAAAATTATTTCAGTATGAGAATAATATTTATGAAATTGCTTTCACTACAAGAGTAATATTTATAAAATTCAATCCTAAAGCACATATGCTGCTGTAAACCATATAGCCTCTGTGTGTTTTATAGCATCCGGGAGTTCTGGACATACAACTGCTAAGAGAGAAGATGCACACAATACTAAAGTATTCTCACAGCTTCCTTTACCACGTAAAGCTGTTCCCAAATAGATCATTTTACTGATGCACATTACAGAAAGCATATTTCATTGGAAACACTTCAAACAAGGAAAATATCACAAGAGAGAAGGCTACTGCCTAATACATTGCAGTGATATGACCTCTTGACTGCAACTTTTTTGTATGTGTTTTACAAAAGGCTCTTGACACCTGTCATTCTCAGAGATTAATATTTTTTTTTAAAAAAACCCTCTCTAATAGTGTTTGAACTGAAACAGGTGAAATCAGATGCAGTGTAGTATACTACAGCTATTCATTTTATCCCTTTCCCCCCTTTTTATCAGTTTTAATTTTGGCTTGTTATTACAAATTCTTACAGATAGCAGAGCTATCATATTAAAATTCTCCCCTTTTTTGAGTGGCTTAAGAGCAGAAATGTTACTTTGATTTTAATTTTAGTTTCATGAGAAACTCTTCTATAAATTTGCTATGCACAGCCAGCTAAAATTGCCTTGTAATTGATTTCTACAACTTCGTAAGGTAGGACAGTATAGGTACTGGAAGGCATTGCTGGTGGAAGGATTTCCCAGTATTTATGTAAGACTATACAATCCCTGCAAAAATAATGTATAATAATAAATTATATACCAATGATTATTTATTTACTTGAATTATTTAAATACCTGAAACATGGAAGTTTTTCTTTGGTTTGTTTTCCATTTAGTATTGTAAACACTTCCTTTTGTTTATGCCTCATATATTAAAGTCTCATGGTATGAATCAGAATGTCAGTAACACATGCCTCTCTATATTATTATTTCAGTCTGAATTTTACCACCTCAGGTTTGTTGCTGCAGCATTTTGTGTCTATGAAAAACACCAAGTGAGCACCTGGTAACTTCTCCACATGGGAAGCATGGAGGACAACCAACCCACATGGCACCAGTCCTGAGAGGATTCTACATCCAAATTACTACAAGTTGTTCAAATTATGACAGATCAGACGTCTGAGAGACATTACAGTATCATGGCTGCATGACATGAAGTTTTACACTGATTTGCACAGCTCCTGTGACAATGTTCACAGCTTCTACCACAGAGGCATTAACATCATGCAGGCAAAGAACCACATTAATAAACCATGCAGTGCTGAAAAACGGCAACTTAAAAATACACTTAATTTACTGTCACTGAATTATACACTGTAAATGTATATACACTGTGATTGTAAATGCTTTTACAAGTATATCACACTAAATGTGCTTGAGCAAATGTACTATTGACATAATGTCTATTTCTTGATAAACTGAGTACATTTTCCTGGGAAAAAGAAGGTATCACTGGGAGGATGTAGGGAATACTGCAAGACTGCAATAATGAAAAAGAATTGTAGAAAACATGATCCAGGCCACACATTTTCCCTTTCTCATTCTGTCCTGTCCCCTGTAAGGAGAAAAGGCCTAGAAGCTCCTTCTTCCCAGTCTGCTGCTCACTGCCCAAATCCATTCCATCCTCCAGCCTCCCCCATGTCGCAGCTGCTTCCCTCCAGGTTCTTCTATCCTTGCCCAACCCCTATAGCTCTTCCCTTTAGGTCACCTCCCATCAAATGACCACCCAACAACTGGTCCCCTCGCCCTGCTTTAACTTTCCAGACCGCTTACAGACATTGAGGCCATAGATGAGAGGCACAGCCACTTCCCAGCCCTGCCCTGCAGCTGAATGAGTGCAGTGTGACATGTTGGTGAGATGTGCCAGGGAAGCTTGCTACTCCTCATGTTCCCCATGCTCGGTGACTTGAGGGACTCCCACATGGGGGATCTTCCCAGGAGCCATTTGCTCATCTCCTACAGCTTCAGGCTGACCATTCTTCCTGCTAAGAATCTCTTGAGGTTTGTTGGCTTAATGGCTAACCAAAGGAGCACAATACAGTCCATGTTCCCAACTGCATGCAAGATCATGGAAGTCTACTTCCCTCTGATGGCTAGGAAATGAGCCCAGGAGAGCTGACTCCTTGATGCACCCATGGCCTTCCAAAGTATCTCTGTAAGAGCTGCCTTTAAAAATATCTCAAATGTCACTTTGCAGGGCTTTGTGACCTAGAAACCAGATAAACTTCAGAAATGAGGACTCCTTTATCAAACCAAAATAACAGAGCAAATATAAACAGGTTTTCCATTCTACCATGAGATAAACCAATGCATTCTTCTGAAGATAATTTGAAGCAGTTTCCAGACCAGTCTGTTACCCCTCCAACTTACTATTTGGTTTTCGGGGTTTTTGTTTGTTTGTTTGTTTGTTTGTTTGTTTGTTTGTTTGTTTGTTTTAATTGCTAAACTAATAGTATATCACATTAACTGAAAATTGTGGAGAGGAGTGTCAGCTCTTGTTTATCATAATATACTTGTGTCAGGTAAAAATGTACTTTTAAAGACTTGTGAAATATTTATCAAAAGCAGTGGGAGTGGAGAGGAAGCTCCAAAAGGGTTGTTCTGGTCACTTCACTATTAATTTTATATTTTTGCCTTATTTGGCCATGTAACATGATTGACAGATTTAAATTAAGTTATTTAAATCACCAGTTTTAATGACAATTTATATTGGAATGCAGGAGCTCCTGATATAAACAATAGATTCCAAATCTTGTTTTGTGTTTGTCTAAGCAGACGTTCTTTATCACTGACTCATTGAATGATTAGGCTAGGCTGCTGCTCAATAAAACAGGAGCTCTTAGATAAATTACTTCTTTTGTTTTGCTATTATGAAATGCACATTTAAAATCCTAATTTTTTTACATTTAATGAATTTGAATAAATTTTTGGTTTAGAAAATAATGCTTTGTTTTTTTATCTTTCTATGCTTCATTGAGATGGAAAGTAGAATTAGATACAAAACAGCATTTTAAAACTGTTCTATATTTATTACATTATTAAACTATCTAAAGTTTAGTCACTTATTATACAAGGACTATTTTATTATAGTGTGTAAACTGATCAATAGTTTCTGGTAAGCAGAGGGTTCTTTTCTAAAGTGTCTAACACTACATAGAGACACATACAAAAACATCCTCTTGTATTTTCTAAAATGAATAATGTAGCTAGGAAAACAATCTGGAAAAGCAAAACAAGTTAGATTGACCACTGGATTTTTCAGCCTTGATTTAGCATGTGCATTGAGGAACAACAGAAATATGTTCCTGGGAAAAACGCATATATTTCTGCAGTGAAAAACAGGTAAGTACTAGCATTCACTCTAATTAAAAGCATTTTGATGATAGACACTTAAATGGATGACAAGGCAACATTTTCACAAAGAATGACTAAGTTCAGAAATTTAACATGTCTTGCTTTGATTCTGACACCAATTAAAAAAGCCTAAGCCTTTTTTTCATTGAAATTAGAAGATAATTCACTGATGCAACAGGTCTGTTTTATCTATTTTAATTATTTTAATGGGCTGAAGTAGATTTAGGTCTATGTAAGTATTTTTACACTTTAAATGTTAAATTTAAGCTGGAATATTTGGAAAATAAATTCATTCTAATATAAATAACTTAAATCAGAATTTTATGGGTATACATTTTTTCAATTAACATTACTTCAGCTCACCTTGATATAGCTAAAGCCTGAGTTATGTTGAAGGTTATATCTTTAAAGAATGCTGTGGCATTGAGTAGTAATATTTTTAATCATTCTACTGTTTTGTAACACAGAAAAAAGTACAGCAAAAAAACTACAAATTTTACCAATGAGTTTAATTATTTATGCTAAGTCTAGTAACCCTTAAATAAACTATGTGTGTAATTAAGAATGCCAGGATGAGGACAAAAAAATTGAAAAAAGTTAACTGTGTTGCTTAGACATTTGGACCAAAATTGTTACATGTTAAACATTCGTCTTCAGTATGAGCTTGTAATTTTATGCCTGTAAAAAAGGATCCTTAAATTATATATTTCAGAAATACACAGGCTTTTATTCCTTGACTCCTGTTAAGTTATTACCTTTTACATCTGTTAAGCTCTTTAAGTATATGCTTATTTTTAAGAATGTATTACACATTGTCTATTGAACACAGCAGCTAAACATGTGCTTATGTCCTCCTCAATTAAGTAGGCTTGCTCCCTAAAGCACTCTCAATGTAAATTTATTGTGTTAAATTTATGGTTTTCTTGTTTTTACTGCTATGCATCTCCTACTGTTTATGCTGTATGGCACAGTCCCAAATGTGTTATAATATTTACTGTTAGCTTACACCAGCTACCCAGCGCTAATCTTAGAAATTACTGGCCAAACACAAAAAAAAAATCCATAGTGCTAAGGTATTTATCTTAAACATACTATTATTTTCATTTTTCAGAATGCTAGACATAATTGAATTCTTAAAAATTTGACAACGAAATTTTTAAGATCTGGGAGCACTCTTCATGCATTTTTTATAGAAGTACATCACCTAATCTGTATTATAGAATTTAGATAACACAAATTAAAATTCTGCATTCAGTATACATTACTGGACTTGATAAAATTTGGCCTTGCTTATCTTGCATTTCTCAGAGTTCTACTACAATAGAAATCACATAGAATATGCTTTCTAAACTAGTAAGATAATATTAACTTCCTCAGATGGAGCTATGCTCACTTCTGTAGGACTGCCAGTCACTCTCCTGAAAGCCAGGCTATGAAGAAAGTAAAGAGCAGCAAATCTTACATAGGATCTATCCTTCATTTCAGACTGGAATGAAAATGTCCTAACGTGATTGCTGCCATGTCAAAAACAGATGTGAACATGTATGTATTCAGGACACTAGAGACACTTTTTTGCTATGAAAGAAGCAGACATATTCCTTCTTCCAAAGAATTTCTGCTTCATAATGTGTTAATTCTTCCACATCTGAAAATACCTGGGAGATGGTCTGACTTAGGACAAATACACACATTCTCTTGTAAGATCTCTGCATTAAAACATTAGAAAATCACATTCACATTGTTTTTCTCTTTAGTGTTTAAAAAAACAGCTCAAGCATACTGGGGTTCCTACTCCTTTCTTTTCAAGTTCACTATATAAATCAGATAACGTTGTATAAGGCAGTGTTTCATAGTAACCCTGACATATCTTTCACGTTACCTGCATTTTGTTTCCTGCAATTTATTTTTTTTTTCCTTGACCATTAATGTCCTAAAGGAGGACTAACTGAGATAAAGGACTATTAGGAACAATCAATTTATAAATCAGGACAGTTTTCAACAGAACTCTCAGTCTATCTTGTATCTCAGATCCCTCAGCACAATACCTCTGCTGATCCATTAATGCTGTCTGTATCAGATCAGGTTCCATTGCTACTTTATTTGCTTCCAAATCTTGAAGTCTGGGACTGGATGGTTCCTTATGGCCTGTATGATGTAAGTGAAAGAGAAGATAGGCTGCTCTCTGTAATTTCTCCTGAGAAAACTGATAGCAAAGCCTCAAAGATCAACACAAGATGAACTG
Source organism: Poecile atricapillus (assembly GCF_030490865.1). Taxonomy (NCBI): domain Eukaryota; kingdom Metazoa; phylum Chordata; class Aves; order Passeriformes; family Paridae; genus Poecile; species Poecile atricapillus. Next base: position 51,092,684 of record NC_081288.1, on the reverse strand, counting down.
TTTCTGTTTCCACAAAACAATCTATAGAAGAATTAAGAAGAGAGCTGAAAGCATAAAAATCACTTGAAACCACCAATTTTTAGATAAAAAACACAAAAAACAAAAAAGCAATAACCAACAGTTTTTGACACACATTGAAGGTATGCAGTACAAAACATAATATGATGCACAGGTCTGGAGGGCTCCAAAGGATGGAGTGATGCTGCACCTAGAAAAATAAATTGTGAAAGTAAAGCCTTCTTATTTACTGGAAAGCTTTGCTATAATTTTCTGTACTTTAGGATATAGTTAAAAGGATTAATGAAACAAAATACTATGTTTATTATTTATAGGGTACCTGAAGATATGACATAAGAGGAACAGCTGTCTTTCCTTCCTTTTTTTCATTTTGATAAAAGAATTTCCAAGAACACTCTTAGATAACAAATTAACTACAGGCTGAACACTTTCAAATGTGAAAACCATCCGTACAGTCTGAAGAACAGTTATACTCTTCCACAGTTTGGAGAGAGACAACTGATGAGACTTGACAAGAAGTACTTTAAGGATATAGGTATAAAAAAAGATCATACAGCCTAAAGAGAGCAACAAACAAAAAATGCAGCGATTCTCCTGGAATTGTTCTGTGTACCTTGACAAACATCAACCACGTAAAATGTTTTGGGCTTGATTTATAAAAGCAGCATACTTTAAAATCACTTGTGTATTTATGCCCTACTCACATGCACAGATGTCACACATACATGTTGCAAACCACACATTGACAGGTTGACATTACATCACCCTAAAGACCCAGTGATTTGAACAATTTTGATCAGGTGCATAATATAGGGAATTTCACAACAAATGCAACTTAAAAAAATAGTAAGTATAGCCTCCACATATAAGGGAACACATCTATAATGCACCCATTGCTGTGACTGTGGCACAAGCAGACAAACTTACCTGAGCTAAGTTTTAACTGGGTTATTCGATACTGCTGGTAATGACAAAGCTCAGGGCAAACTACAAAGTTAAAGAATGCAGGTAAATATTCAGGTAGTTGAGATTTTACTGTGCTCTACAAAATTGTAGACACAACACTAGCAGCACACAGGGAGGACAGTTTAAAGTTAGCTCAGAAAAAACAGCTTCACAAGGAAGTTACATCATCTTCTTGACTGTATCCCTTCTAGGCAAACCAAAGAACAAGACAGGCTTTACATCACAACCTACATCTTAGTCTCAAAAGTGAATTTCTTCCATGCGTCAATTTATTTTGTTGAAGTTCCTGCTGAAAATGACTTAATATTGCCATATTCAGTTTTTGATTTTGAGCAGACATATACCCATTTTGATGGAACATGACATGATGCTGAGCTTCTTGGATTTGGGTAGCAATTCATCACTCCTTCTATCCCCAGATTTCTTGGTCACGGTTTAATAGTACTGACTCCAGCAGCAACATTTTGTCTTTACAAAATTGTTATCTACACCTCAGCTAGACAAATATTTTTGGTAAGAACTTCAATGGGATTGGGACTTGCCTAAGTTAATTCTTCAGACCGCATTTCCAAGCAGTATGTATTTCCACATAATTACACACTGTTCTAAGAACTAAACATCCACCTTCTGAAAACATTTCCTTCATAAACCAGAACAGCCACAGAGAGATTCACTTTGATAGAGTTGGAAAGACTGGTATGCAGGGGCATCAAGCTTGATGAAGAAAAATTCACAGAAGCCGAAGTTGTGAGGCCAAGATAGACAGATGAGTGAGGGTAAAGGTGAATGGAGCACAATGAAAAACTGAGCCAACAATGACAGATACAAAGCAAGCAGAAAGGATGAGAGGAAGGAGACCCCATGGAGGAAAAGCCAAAGCCAGCAGGTGGAAAAATTCACTGGGAATAAGAAGAGATAATCAGTTTACAGATACAAAAGAAATTCTCACAGCAATAAAACAAATAGCAATTTAGAGGTCAGTACTAGAAGCATCTATGGCCTCTTATTTAAAGCAGCTGCTCTGAGCAATATTTTATTGCTACTATCCCTTCAAGACAGGACATATTAGTTTTTCTTTTATCTCTAAATCTAACATCAAACTTGAATTATTATAAATGGCAATATGTAAACAATTCATACCATTCAATATCATAATAATAATAAATTCTGCTAAGGCTTAAACAGCCCTATGACTGCAAAGACTCTACACAAAGTAATGCAAAGTGACTACAAAGTAATTTCAAGCCTAATATGCACACTCAGAAATGTAAAATCCACCTATTCAGATTCTCTTACGAAGAGAAGCTGCCCCATCTAATTCCTACAAATCACACTTAGCTTCAAAAGGATCTTCAGATTGTATTCCGATAGCTTAAAATATTTGCACAGTTGTGTTGGAGAGGAGGTACAGGGCATTTGTTTCTTTGACTGACTGCACACTGTGGGATATTTTAAATTTTCAATAGAATTGACTTTTTCTTTGTAGATTAGTTTGATGCCCACTGTACAGAACTGGTGACCCAGTACACTTCCTAAAGCTAGTTACATACTTTGCAGGGCCCTCTTTAGACAGTTACATACATGCAAGTTCTGCTTCTTCATGTTCTATGACCCCTAAAGAAAAAACAAATCATACTGATTACATTCTATATGTAGATAAAAGCAATTATTTATGGAAATAAATACATTCATTAAGGCAGAAATACCTCTTGCACCAAATAGTTCCTCTTGTGCTTCTTGTACCATCAATTTAAAATAACTATTTATCCTCTTAGACACTTATCCAAACTAATTTCACACTAAAATAAATTTATTATTTCATATAAAATCATATGTAGTTATAAATACCCATATGTTTGGCTGGGGAACATTTTTGTTTCTTGTTACATCATCTTCCTCATCTTCTTTCAGTGTGTTGATTAGATGACATAAGTTATTAATAGATTTACACTATATTGGTGTACTGGTGCTAAATGCTATGTTGTCCTCAAGCTTCGTTGGTCAAGCGGTGTGATGGCACTTCCTTCACATCGTCATGAGATTTCCCATCATGAAACTTCCTAAGAAGTTAAGCTATACTCCAGCTTTCTTAAATATTCTTTCTGGCGATCTTAGCTTCTCTCTTGTCCTCAATTACAACATTTAAATCAAATTATTTTCAGTAACCTAGATCTTTTGGCACTGCTAATGTTCCTACCCGGCGTTTCTGTTTTGGCTAAGGTTATTTAGATCTTTCTTTGACCTAACTAAAAGTGAGAAATGCTTCTCACTGGCAGAGACCCCTCAGATACAACTTTAGATTTATCTCCCTTCAGCTATGTCCTCTGTCTATTTGTCTTCATTTTACCATCTTTGAGCCTGAACTTTTAGTCCCTTCCCATAATTCTCACATCTGTGAATGTCCTTACAGCTACTCTGAAGTTAATAGATGATGAACCAAGTCTAGACAAGGGTACTTTGGCCTCACCCCTTTTGAGGCTTTCTTCACAACTTTGTCTTCTCTAGCTTAAAAACCCAGCAGTAAATGCCTTCTTGGCTTTTAGAAGGCCAGAGCATGTAGAATACTCTCATGTCTGCATTCATAATAATGATAAAGTAGCGTAAGCACGTCATTACATCCTACTTACACATGTACCTGAGTATTTCAAGCAGTAATTTTATGTTTTTATTTTTATTTTTCCATGGACTAATTGCAGGTCTTCACATAGCTTTTATTTTTCTTTGTAATTCCAACTGCTCCTGTCACTCATCTGGTAACAGTTTTATGGTGCTCTTCCATTTCACATTACCAATTATACCTGCTTTTCAGCTACATGAGCAATTTCATTTTTCCTTCTTTTAAAGACTATAGAACAGATGAAGGATTAATAAATGAGACAGCTGCTTTTCTTACTTCAGCCCTGGCTTTTGGTGTTATGATTTATTCCCTGTGGCATGACACTGCCAATAAACTGACCTGTTCAGGCACTGACAGG
>NC_081288.1:51073725-51083725 GCF_030490865.1 Poecile atricapillus | reverse complement strand
AGAATGCTCACCGTAAGCCAAAAAAAGCAGAAGAAATAAGTCTGGGCAGATTACACTTTGCATCATATTTTTAAAATAAAATTCTACATTCACTTTAGCAATATTTATAAAACTATAAATATCAACAGTGAGATAAGAAGTTGCTTAAATCCTAGTCATACATCTTCAAAGCCGACCTGATGACTTGTGACAGCACCCAATCCATTTATCACCAAGTATATATTACAATATATTATAGGTATATATTACAATATATTATAGAATACTGTCATTCTTTCTTGATACATGGATGAGAAATAACTCCCTGATTTAAGCCTAACTTCTCATTTCTGTATAAAGGCCACAACAACATAGTTCATCATGAAAATAATAAGAGTGCCTAAACTCCATATGGTTGCATACAACAACATAATAAAATCTGTTTTATCTTATTTACTTTCTAAAAATCCATACATATATAACTTAAAAAAATTAACTTAGCCTAGTTGATCTTCTATACAGCCTAAAATTTCATTTGTTTCACTTTCCCCAGTAAATATTCATGCCACAATAAAAACTTATTTTGTGATTTTACTCGGCTGATGAACAAATTCTTAAGCACTAGCATCCCTTTTCAAAGCTGCCCAGTTGAAGGAAATTATTAAAACCAGCAATTATTTTACTTGCTTCCTTTAGAAAAAACTATCAAAAACTCAATCTGTCTATTTGAAGACTCCCAATAAAATGATTCAGAGAAGCCAAATCCAGAATATTAAACCATGAGATGAGTACACCTTGCACATATTTAAACAATAAAAAATCTTAAGAATAATGATTGCTAGGGTTTCCTCTGTTTCTCTGTGTGTCAAACTTTTCCAGATAAGTCACATATTACAAATATCGTTTTAGAGAGTTACTACAGTGACAATAATAAAAGCAGCCATCATTTTCCTCTTAATTCATATTTGAAAAGGCATTTGGTCAAAAACAGGGGGAAAAAAAGGAACAAAAAAAAGGAGGAAGAAAAGTAAAAGTAGCACAAAGCTATGCCCGTTATCTGAAGGACATCCTAATGCATGTTTACCAGTGTTTATGTTTCACATCAACATGTTTTATAGAAGGATTCATATGCCTAACTCAAGTTGTATTTAAATCCTATGGTGCAAGCCCTACCATAAAATGCCTCCTGAGTCCTATTAACTGTACCCATGGTTTTACTTTGCCTGCCTGCTTATTTAAGATCTAATCACAGTTTTGAAGAAAAGATTGTCACTTCTAAGCCTGTCCCCTCAGAACCTGTCTGTTATTAGTACTGAACTGAATATTTTCATCTTCAGTTGTAATTCTCTGTGGTCCTTCCAAATGCTATCTACCGGAATCTCTGGCTGTATGGACAAATTGGCTACACATGCCTAGGACTGCTACTTTGAGAAACATGTAAGTGGCACATTATTCTATTAGCATTTTTGTGTTTTAAAGTACTTCACTTAAATTTAGTTTTCTAAACATATTCACCGATTCGATATACTCTTTCTCAACAAGGATTTTAAAATTTTGTTGTAGTCTGAACACCTGAATAAAGATGATGGCACGATTTTCAATGAAAATAATACTAAATTTTTGTATCTGCTTCTATGTGTATAATTTTATATGAAAAGAGTATAAAAACACAAGGTATATATATACACATAATCATGTATATATAGAGAGGTAGAAACTTGCTAAGAACATAATAAAGACACTGAAACCTGTATTTCTTCAGACTGTCATACTGTAAGTGCTCAATTGTTAAAATAGAATACACTTGAATTTGAAGCAAGACACAGATTTAAGCCTCAACAACTTCTCATATCTCAATCTATAACTATTTCCTTCTTCCACATTTTCTGTCACCATTTAAAATATTTAACTATAAATGTAGCTAGAGTACACTGCTTAATTCAGCACTAAAAATTATTCAATTTTAAGAGCTATTATGACCTGTTATTTCAGAGGCCCATGCAAATGCAATGTATCTATCATGTTAAAACATGTTTCTATGAAACAGCATTTTTATAATATTTTATCTAACAGAAGACAACTTTCCTTCCATTAATGCAATACCTGGCATTGTAATAAAAAGCCTCAGCATTTAAAAATTAAGGGTTTGAGCTCCAAAGGTGCTGAGTGGGCTCAGCAAATGAAAGAATGAGGCAGCGAAGACTTTTAGGAGTTTGAAGCAGATCCTGGGCACTCTGCAGAATCAGACCCTGATTGTTTACCAAACAGTTTGGGCTTCACTGCTGTAGTACAATTTGTGCTCCCTGATGGAGTGGCAACTCCTTAGGCAGACAAAATAGGAGTTTTGTTTGTTCAGATTTAAAAGGAAGAGAAATCTTGCAGTGACAAAAATTAATGGATTGCATCTTGTAATTAGGTGGTGTCAGCAGTCTGAGGACAGGTGAATTTTAGTTTTAAACATAAGAGCAGTTCTCCATTAACTTGTTTGGAACACAAACAGACAAAAAATATGTTTTCAAAATGAGAATGGAAACAGACCTGCAGAAAAGCTGCTTCTACTCTTTTCCCATGTTTTCAAAATTACACGTCCATATTACAACTCACACATACGCGAGCACACACAGACAGGAATACTGTATTTTCTATTTCAGTGCTTTTGAACTAACCAGCATTTTTTAATTACACCTACAACAGCAAAGTATCTTTATCGAGAAAAGTCACTCTGGTCCCTTCACTAGGGTCCCTTCACTGCCCATCTCCGACTTTGGCACAATTCATTGCAAACGAAGCAAAGTCTCAAGTAATGTGGCCCTCTGGTGGAAAACCCCGCACCATGTCCTGCATGCCCGAATCGCACAGTAAACTAACAGCTCCTGAAAACATGCACCGCAAGGCTTCGGCACAACTTTTATAAATACGCAGCGGGATTTTAATCACCAGGCAAGCGTGGTGGCATGCAGCCATATCAGCAAGATGTTGCTGCCACAAGAACGGGATCTTTGCATTTCAGCATTATCGTGCACTAAAACAACAACAAATAATGCCCCATGCTCCTCACTTCCACGACACTCCACATTCAGCACACACCGAGGGTCTCCAAAAGGGTGCCCCTCTGAAAACAGCCCTTTATTTGTTTAAAAACAAACAGGAAACAAAACAAACTTACCTGCTGTTGTTGCAGATGCAGCAGTTCTACTGTGCTTACTTCAGTGCTCGTGTCACCACTTGATCTTCCATCTCTGCTGCCAGCATCTAATTGGCTGCTTAGAGTGCTCATTCCATTTTGATTCATTGAACTGTTGCTTATTGTCTCTGTCGCAGATTCCTGCATCATGACTTAATACCTAAAAGTGATTAAGAAGTATCAATTAACACACGCGTTACACCTTCACACTTCCATTATCAAGATGTCCCTCTCTGCCAATTACACAGACAGCATCTTTAGAAGAAGAAAAAAGCCTCGCAGAGCCGTTTACCAAGAAATGCAATGCAAACTCTGCTTTCATACAGCTGCTAATCACTGGAATTATGATTTCTATAAGCAAGCTTTGTGTGCTTACATTTAACGGCCAAAATAACACACCATGCACGCAGCATGGTCAATAGCATTTATGAACGACTACGTTTTAAAGTCTACCTATAAAACCAGTTTAAGTGAAGGCACAATTTCACACACTGCTCTATATTTCCTATTATCTAGCTTTGACAACCATGGATGACTATACAGCCTTATTTAAAATATTCACTATCTTGATTCTGTCAGAATTTTACAGCATATCTTATGCAAGGCTGTTGTTTAATGATGCACAGCTAATCATACAAAATTAAAATTTTGTAAGGGTGTTACAAATCATATGGTATCAACCAATGATAAATAGTATAATGGGCTTCTCCTTTTTTGTGACTAAATAAAATTTTGCCTCGGAGGCATTTTAAGAAAAAGCTCCTGCTGCAAACACGTCAGATATTGCCTATTTTTTTAATCAAACGCCTGATATTCATTTATTTTTCTGACATTTAAAACATTTAATACTGTCCTTCCTGGGAAGTAATTAAGCTTATGCATGAGCAGCAATCAAACTGTTCACTTGAAGATGACTTAAAACTCAATTTTAACATAGGCAAATAAATGAAAGATATAAAATTAATTTTCCAGGCATGTATTAGATATGAAAGCTGGAAATAAAATCTATCAAGAATATCACTAATGATTGTGCTAAAAACAGCATAAATTATGCATATTACCTTCTCTACAGTAATAAATGTTTTATCATTTTCACTGCATAAATATACTGTACTTTCAGGATTGCAATGAGATGTCCTGCCAAGATCAGTTGAAATCCTTGCAGTAAATAAAGAACCAACGTGCCCTTACAAACCAGAATTTCAAGGTGCATTTTGTATCTGTAATATGGAAAGGTCAGCGTCTCTTCTCAGAGCCACCAAAGTCCTCTCCTGCTCTCTTGCAGGATCAGAATGGAGCTCCCTTCCTTCATCCTCACTCCCGACCTACTGACAAGAGTCCTCACAACAACCTGGCTGAGCTGTGATTTTAAAAAACATCTCTGAAAGGAGAGGGATGTGTAAGCAAACGCAGGAAAGGAAACAAAGCTTGCTGTTTAGACTAATTATTTAACTTAGCTATTTTTCCCTTGCAAAGTATGAGCCCTTCCTTAAAAAAAAAAAAAAAAAAAAAAAAAGGATCATTACAACTTTAACTATGTGCATGGGATATTAATTAAAATGCAGTATGAGTTACCACAAACAAGCTCCTACAAGGCAAGTATATATTGTGTCAAAAATGTTAAAACAGCAAAAGATGAGTTATTTAAGGATGGTCTGGTCAGAAATAAGCAAGATGCAAAAAAACTACGCACAAACACAGCTAACATAAAGGGCAGCTGTTATAGCCCAGTAAACAACATCAGCACCAGATGTGTTTATGAAGAAACAGTCCTTCTAAAACACTTATGAACATCAGCGAAGAAAAATAATAGAAATGGAAAATGTGATACAAGCAGTGATGAATTTTACAAGGCAAAAACAAAGCTAATACTCTTTTCTGAGATTAGGCAGCTAATAAGTATTCAAATTAGGCATAAATTTTACATGTACAATGTTTAAAATATTCAGAGAAAAGGGTCTGATTGCCCTTAGTAGTTATATGAAAATTCTAATGCGGATATGCCACAACTGTGGAAGCAGACAGCCCTTTCCGATTTTTACAATATTTACTTTCAATAAAAGGACATGTGTATCCGAGTGGAAATTTATTTAAAACTTCATCAGCTGTATCGTTACAAGGATTTGGAAATTTGGGAAATTCAAACGTTAATCCTCTTTTAGTCAAACAAAGATTTAACCAACAGACAGGTTCATCTTTTACAAATTCAAATGTTAGACAATAACAGTGGTACATTTAGCCAGGCACATTAAAAGGGCAAAGGGGTGTAAATGTTAGATAATCAAAACATTACAAAACACCGAGAAATGCATTAAATAAATACATCATCCCTCCTGTTTTTACATCTCTCTGACTGTTTCATTACAATTAACAAAGAAGGGTTAAATGTCTTCCAGTTCATATTAACCAAAGGGTTTTATGTCTTGTGGATTTTGTATCCTTGCAAAGCCCCAGAGTGTAGTTCAGGCTGTACATTTAAAGTTAAAGTGCCTGTGAGCCAGCAGAATCGGCTTTAACACAACATCACCAGTAACACTATTCTGGCAATAGAAAACAACAAATCCCATCCAACAGAATGAAACTACAAAGTAACAATACTAGAAAGGGCAATTTATTTTGAAGTAGAAGAAACACAGAAGTATTTTAATGAATAAAAAAGAGACCCTATAATTTTATGTTAAAAATAAAGTGTGGGGAGTACTTCTCTAGTTTTAAAATTACATTTTTAAAAATGACACTAAAACTTTGGCTAGAGTAATGCACTGTGTTGATTGTCCTCAGCCCCCTCCTCACTGTCGGCAACTGAAAAAGGGCTGCTGGAGAAAGGAAGAGCATAGAATCTTTTTCTTTTCTCTTGCATAGACATACATATATACGTGAGTCTATGCACTTGTGTATGTACTTTCAACTCTAAATCCTCACAAACTGAAGCACTGAAAACATCTAAACAAGGATCATTTCTGATGTATAAATAACTTGAGTTATTGGTAAAGAAATAATTTGAACCTGCAACATCTCACTGAGCAAACTAATGCACTTTTTTTCTTATTTTTACAACAATAGTACAGATTGTTACTAAAATAAGCATAAATAAACACAAAGGAAAAAGACAGGTATCAGCCAGATACTAAGGCTGTAAGTTTGGTAATTCAAATAGGACAAGAAAAAATATACAGGTCCTTGTTTACATACATTTATACACTTTCATACTTTCTAATCCTTCTCTTTTCTCCTGCTGTCACACTCGCTGTCAGTCATGAGCATGCCTACACAGGCACACATGCACACACGCACCCACATTCACAGACAGATTCACCAGCACCTACTTCTGTCGTGATTCTGTAACTCTTGGCGCCAAAGGTGGAATATAAGCTTTGCTACCCGGTATTTTAAACACAGGTATAGGAAAAATATTTGCTGCTGTCTGCAGGAGAGAGTGAAATTGTAGATCATTTTAGAACATGGTTGCACTGCAGGTTGAATACCTAATTGTGCAAGGGTAGCAAAGCTACCACCCATGCAAAAAAAGGAGAAATACTTCACCTTGTTGAGTTAGAAGCTACAGTTTTACTTTTTTCCCCTGCAGCAAACTGGGCATTTTCTATGCGCCCGTGTGCCCGCACGTGCACACGTGTGTTTTAAGCCGGCAAGTCACTGTACAGATACTTATTCTCTACACCACTTCCCTTTTGAAACATTAAACTGACACTGGAACTGACTGCACAAGATTGCATTTTCTCTTCCTAAACAACTTGAATTGAAAGGTTACTTAGTGTAACAATATTTACTTGCAGAATTGTGTTGTTACCAAGGGTATAATGGATGGTGGCTATGCAGGTTTACGCAAGAATGAGTGAAGCATGAGGCATTAGCCATGTGTTTGACATGTTTCAAATTGCTATAATCCAGCATTAAACACACCCAGCAATTCATGCCATTTCTTGCAGCCATAATCTTGAATAAAGCGTGCACAACCACTTATTATATAAATTAGTATATGACTCCCTGTTATAGTCACAACAGTGCTTTTGTGTTTATTTTGCATCAAGATGGGGTCTTTTATTTGTACAAATAGCAGGATAGTGCGCCCTGCCGCAATTAGACCTCCTAGATTTATGACAGGGTGTGTGTCACGCCCGGCTTGCGGGGTCTGTGGTACTAGGCCCAGCTCCGGCCCGGGCGGTGCGGGAGGCCCAGCTCCGGCCCGGGCGGTGCGGGAGGCCCAGCTCCGGCCCGGGAGGTGCGGGAGGCCCAGCTCCGGCCCGGGCGGTGCGGGAGGCCCAGCTCCGGCCCGGGAGGTGCGGGAGGCCCAGCTCCGGTGCGAAGCGCTCGGGCCCGGGCCGGGCCAGCGGCGGGAGCGGCCCTGTTGAGGCCGCCAGGGGGCGGCGCGGCCCGCGTGGCTCGGCCTCGACGTGTCCCGCACGTGCCGCTCACGCGAGGCTCGGCGCGCGCTGCCAGCCCCGCGGGGCCGCGCCTGGAGCGCAGCGCAGGGAGCGCAGCGCAGGGAGCGCAGCGCAGGGAGAGAAGGGAGTGCAGTGCAGCGAGCGCAGCGCAAGGAGCACAGAGGGCGAAGCGCAAAGAGCGCAGGGAGCGCAGCGGGAGCTGCCCGCCCGGCCCGCAGGGAGCCCGCCCGGCCCGCAGGGAGCCCGCCCGACCCGCAGGGAGCCCGCCCCGCGGGTGCACCCCGCGCCCGTTGCCCTGCGCTGGCCATAGCGTGGCCACGCTGCTTCATCCACAGATGTGACACACCCGCCTTTGCCTCGCTTCCCTCCGTAAGACTCAGCCCAGTCTGCAGCCTCTTAGAACTGGAGTGTGATGTAAAAACAGAGGTGAGGAGCTAGGCTTAAATAATAGTAACTTTTGTGCTCTGCTGGAATTAATTCATCATTGACACAAGGCACAATGCATCTGAAGTCTTGCGCTGGTGTACGCTAAAAGCCTTTAAGACTTAAGATTGCTTAATAAATCAAAATGCCAAATATTAAGGACATAGCTGAATGTGTGAGAACAAAAAATTTGGAAAGCTAAGAGAATATTTGTAAAGGTGTTTTGATTTTTGGCGCTTTTTTTTTTTTACTTTATCTAAAACAGCTTTCAAAGCTTGAGTGAAGCAGAGGCAAGTCACTGCATAATTTTTAAATATGAACCTAAGTTAGTATGTTTAGAACACTAATTAGGTCAAACACCATTGTAACACTGTAAAATAAAGTATCCATATAAATGGTTTAATACACTACTGTCTGCTCAAATAAGTTTTCCTTGTAAAAATGTGAAATATGCCCAAACACCTTGTGCTGGAAGTTCACTCAGAAAAACAGAGCTTCCTGTTGTTCATTATAGGACACAGAATAATCAGAAAGAATACGTATAATCTGCATCAGTGATCAAAATCAGCATCTTTCATGAGAAAAAAAATATATTTTCATGGTAAAAAAAAATTATATTTTCAAAGTGATAATCGTTTTATTATTTATAATATTCTCACTAGTGAAGACGATAGTTATGAGTAAAGTGAAAAGTTTAAAAATGGATAAAATAAGCAGCAGTGGGACAACAGTGTCTTGATCCCAACACAATAAACACTGATATTCTGAAGAATACAAGCTATAGTATAAAACTTTGAAGTGCACACTCATATGGTGGGCCTCTGAAGGCCTTTCTGAACACAGTTTTATAATAAAATTGACAATTGTATTTTGCAAATTAGCACAGATGAGATTTATTGTACTTGAGACAAGAACCAGCAATCCAGCATCCCCACCCACATACGGTTCCAGGTAAAGAAAACATGCATCCTTCCTGCAGCGTTATCATAACAGGTGCTCTCAGCTGGCAAGAGGAAGCATTAAGAAATCAGATTAATTGATTTGTGCTAAACTGCAACTGAAAAAACAAGCATTGTCTAAAATATTTGTCTCTCCACTATAAGCCACAATTTTTCCCACTGTCCATGTACTGTGGTTTATCTATCAGATGTTTAAATGAACATCCTTTTAACTGACTGGCACCAACAGTCAGATAAAGGTATTGAAGGTAGAATATCGTATTCAATCTTAACTAAAAGCTATCCTGAATTTTAAAGGCTGTATCTTTTCCTTTCACACCATCTCAATTCTTCTGGACTAATAAAAATAGCAGGTCAGTTTGGGGCATAGTAATTTATCTGCTTTCTAAAACTGAGGAGTATGTTGTCACACTCGTGATTATTAAACAACATTTCACATCCCAAAACAGCAAGGAAGGTCTAATTAATTTCCACCTGCTATTTATTTTCACTTGCTCGAAAAAAATCCCTATGTAGGCCAGTGTTATCTGTATGAGCAGTGTGTACAGGACTGTAAGATGCATACCTTACACAGAGGAGAGTGGCAAAAGCCTGCTAGAGTGCATTACCCAGAGCCCACGCAGAAACGAGCAAAATGAGCAGACAATTTCAGGGTAAGATTCTTATTTGAGCAACGACAGCTTGGAAACCCCACCTTGGAAAGCACGCTCCTCTCACTCCCTTTCTCCCCCTCTCTTTTCCAGTCTTAAGAAAAAAAAAAAAAAAGAAAAAAAAAGGCAGCTCTCCAAGCTCTTGAGAGTAGGGAGACTTTATTACAGTCAATGGAGAATTTAGTAGAGAGAAAGCATTAGGGCAGTAGGAAATAATTAGAACTGTGAGAGCTAGGGAAGACCTGCCTAGCAGGCAAATTCCCTTAAAAAAAAAAAAAGGCTTCAAGCTTCTTACAGACTCTGTAGGGCTTACAAACTGCAAGCCCAGGGCCAACTTTTTTTTTTTCTTTTGGTGAAGAGCTTGCAACTATCATGGGTAATTCCTCTCCCTGGTCTTTGAAT